>NC_138550.1:62564830-62674830 GCF_964273705.1 Natrix helvetica
AAGTGGAATTTTCCCTTCATTCAGCACAGAGTGGATCACGCCCCAATCCCCTGAGCTTGTGGATGCTGACAAATTTGTGGAGGCACTAAGGACCCAGGGGCAGGAGACCAAAGAATTCAAACAGAAAGGCTGCCCCGTAAAGGAGATAGTTTGGGAGTTCCGGAGAATGGTGGGTAAACCGTGAGACTGGCCAAAATGCCTCCTGGTCCACTACTTCAAAGAAGCCCTGGACGTAGACCTTCAACAAGCTTGCACTTGTTGGGGCACCCCAGTCTGCATGCAGGAGTGGTACCAGATGGTTGTGATGATGGACCCAGAGGTCCACCCAAACCATAAACCCGCTGCAGAGAAAAAAATCAAAGAGAGCTTTGGGATGTCGGTCTAGCTCACGACAGCCAGAGGAGCCCAAGCCAAACCCAGCCACAACAATCAAGGGTGCAGTCAGCAGGGGCACTGAGCATCCGAATGCCTCGCTCTGGCTCCAGTCCCTCAGGCCAGAACTCCAGCAGTCAAGGAAGACCCCACGGAAACCGGCTGAGAAGGGGAAGTTTGCCTGGCAGGCCATCAAAGTATCCCCTGCTCCGCGGGGAGTTAGGAAACTCCAGCTGCCAAGATCCCTCCCATCACCACTGGAGGCAGTACCAATGACAGTGGAAACAATCTGATGGTAAGTGAAGCCATCTGCCCCTTTGCCATAAAATCCCGGATACTGGTGCCCAAGGGGACACTGGCTACATTAGATGCCTAATTAGTCTCCATACAGTCCAGAAACTAGCGATAGTCATGACACCCCTGGCATGCCCCATACATTTCAAACAGATAGAAGGGACGCTCCTGGAGGGGGGGGGGTGCTTTGGCCACGCTAGTCACCAAACCAGTGAGACTGGAGATGGGTCATCACTGGGAGCTCATCCGCTTCATGGTAGTGCCAACGATGACTAAATCAATTATCCTGGGCCTAGCCTGCTTGGACAAACAGGCACCCACTATCACATGGGAGGGCAGCTATAGAAATCAGAATAGGGGTGGATCCACTGCCACCCCACTTTAATGAAAAAAACAGCCCCACAAAGTCGTACCGCAACCCGAATCCTGGTGAGAAAGTCGCTGTCATTACAACTGCACCACCTGGCTTCCCCCTGGTGCCCAAAGATTACAGGGGATTTGGCCGATGAATTCAGCAAGCAAGACTGCAATGCCCTTCCCCCTCACCGATCCACTGACTGCGTGATAGAGTTCGTGCCAGGAGCTAAACTCCCTAAGCCCAAGATGTACTCCATGACCGTCAGGGGAATGGGTGAGCTAAGGAACTACATCGACACCAACTTGGTGAGGAGCTTCAGCCAGCCAGCCAAGTTCAGGGTGGTGGGTCCCATGCTATTTAAAGAGAAGGACAGGTCAATGAGGCTCTGGATTTCTGTGGAATCAATGCTGTTTGCATGGAAAACAGCTATCCCCTGCCCCTAATGAAGGACAGGCTATCCCACCTAGTGAAGGGAAAGGTGTTCACCAAGCTGGACCTGTGAGAAGCATACTACAGGGTCCGCATCAAAGAGGGAGATGAGTGGAAGACAACTTTCAATTGCCCGCTAGGCAGCTTCTAGTTCAAAGTAATGCCTTTTGAATTACAAGGAGCTCCAGCAATCTTTTTTAAAGTTTTTTATTTTTCCCTTTCAAATTCATTCATAGATATATGTTGCAGCCCAGCAGGATCCGTTTGAGCTGCTGATGGACTCAGATAGCAAGGGATCCTTTCAGTCGGCCCTGGATGATGTGGAAGACCCTGTGCAGGTTGCAGATTCAGAGCAGGGTCCAGAGGGGCTGGTTGGCCACCAGGAGGTGCCTGAGGCATGGAGCAGTGGGGAGGATCAAAGCCAGTCAGTCCCTGATGCTAGAGTGAGAAGGGCTGAGAAACGAAAGCAGCAGCTTCGTAGGCAGGCTCACAGACGGTAATTAGCACAGGTGGCTGTAGATTGGCCCCTCCCAAGAGAGCTTATAGGTGAGGCATTGGGAGGGGACATTTGCAGGAAACAACCATTTGAAATTAGCAGTGAAGAAAGTCGATGTCTTAGAGCCGTGTTTGAAGATCTGGTTTGTTTTGTTGTATTTTGAATTATCTGGGCCTTCAGCCAAAGGGTTTGTTATCTTGCAATTAAACAGTGGTAAACAGCCAAACCTGTGTTTTGGCTTGTTTAAAGGCGTGGAGAGAGGGGGGTCAGAACAGATATACATTCTTATAATTGCTATTTAACATTTGTCTATTCATCATTAGTCTCTATACTCATTTTTACACACATATATATACAGTATAATACAGTCGGGGTCACTTTCTTGCCACCCTGTACCTCCATCTTATTTTGCAACAACCTTATGCCTTCCATCTTCTCAACTTCCCTTCACTATCTTCTTCTTTCTTCCTCTCCTTCCTTCTTTCTTCTTCCCCTCTTTCCCCTCTCCTCTTCCCTTCTCTTTCTTACTCTCTCTCCTACTCTTAATTCTCCTCCCTTACTTTCTCTGCTTTACCCTTTCTTCTTTTCCCTCCTCATCCCCTCTCCTTTCTGTTGTTGCCCTTACTTATTTATTTTCTCTGATAGGTTCTCAGAGTGGTATTTCAGCAATCCCAACTTTATATTTTCATACAATTAATTTCTCTGTTTACATTTTATTTCTAATATTAGTTCCACTTATGTCATTTTTCAGCTTGTATATTTACATTTTAATATTTTCTTATTTCCCCTCCCCCTAATTTAATAATGTGTTGTCTGAGTTATTTATTTCATGTTTTGTTCCTTTCTATTTATATCTGTTTTCAAGCCAATCATAAAATCTCCCCAAGGTCCTGTAGTACACTGATTCCTCTTTGTCCTTTATTCTGAATGTCAACCTGTTCATTTCTGCACAATCTAGTATATTCTTTATAACCTTCCATTCCAATGGGATTTTATCTGCTTTCAAATTTTGTGCAAATACAGTTCTAGCTGCTGTTATTATCTGCATAATCAAATATGAATCTTCTTTACTATATTTCTCTGGTAGAATACCCAATAAAATAAAAATATCTCTAGCTTAAACTCTACGGGTTGATGTATCATTTTCTCTAATCATGTTAGAGCTTTTTGCATCCCTGCAGGTCCACCCATATGATAATATGATCCTGACAATTGATGACATTTCCAACATTTAGCTGATTTATCTTTAAACATTTTTGCTAATCTTTCAGGTGGCACATGCCATCTATAAAACATTTTATACAAATTATCTTTGTATATGTCGCCATTGTCAATTTATAGTTCCTTTCCCATAGTTGTTGCCATTTTTCTAGTTCAATTGTGTATCCAAAGTGTTGCCCATCTTATCATTGTTCCTTTAACCTCTTCTTCTTCTAAATTTATTCTGAATAAATAACTATACAATTCTTAATCATTTTTTCATCCATTCCCATGAGTATCTTATCCAGTTCTGAATTTTCAATATTAAAACCATACTCTTTAACATCCTTCTCATATCTTGTTTGTATTTGCATTTGTTTAAACCATCCTATATCAATTCCCTGTTCTTCTAATTCTTTCTTCTGTTTTAGTTCTCCCTGTGCTGTTAGTATATCTTTGTATCTAATAACCTTTTTCATACTACTAATATTCAAGTGAGTCAAAGCTTCCACCGTTGAAAGCCACATTGGTATTTCATATGGTGCTTTTCTTTCACTTTTCCCCATATTGCGTATAAACCATTTCTTATGTAGTGTCTCTGAAAATAACCATGTATTCTATTTTTCACGTACCACAAAAATGCGTGCCAATCCATTGATTTCTGTGGAATCAATGCTGTTTGCATGGAAAACAGCTATCCCCTGCCCCTAATGAAGGACAGGCTATCCCACCTAGTGAAGGGAAAGGTGTTCACCAAGCTGGACCTGTGAGAAGCATACTACAGGGTCCGCATCAAAGAGGGAGATGAGTGGAAGACAACTTTCAATTGCCCGCTAGGCAATTGATACTAACATATCTCCTTCCACATGGCCTCAGGACAGGCAACACTTTGAAAGCGACCTTGGGGCTTTCCTTGTGGTGTTTTTTTGGCCGCACAGGCAGGACAACTGGCTATGTAGACTCAATGTCTTTTTTCAGGGAAGGCCACCAAAATTGCCTCTTAATCAAATGCAAAGTTTTTACAAATCCAAAATGACCCGCCATTCTCGTTGAAGGTCAACAGTTTTTAGGCTGGCAGGAACATACAGCATAGCTCCCACCCAAGCCAGTCCATCTTTCATGGTGCATTCATCAGAATGTTTTTTGAACAAGTCATCGGACTCGAGGCCTTTCTTAAGTTTGTCCATTAGGTCTGTGGTCACATCTAAGTCCACTGGGCCCTGGCTCCTAGTAACCATTGGGGCAGCCAGGTTCTTAGTCGGGATAACTGGATGAACCACGGTTGGTCTGGTGCTGTTGTATTGGGGAAGCCTAGACAAAGCATCGGCCATAAAGTTCTTCCCTCCTGGGATGTATTTTAGGGTAAAGTTGAACCGGTAGAAATGCTGTGCCCAGTGCATTGCTTCCAGGTTTTTATGATCAGTCCATACTTCAAAAGGGTGTTTCGCCCCCTCCAGGAAATGTCACCAATCATCAAGGCCCATCTGACAGCAAAAGCTTCCTTTTCCCATATGACCCATCTTCTTTCTGTTTCTGTAAGCTTACATGAGGTGTAAGCGCAAGGTTGCAATTTGTCTTCTGCTTTTGTTTGGAGCAATACTGCAATCGATATCCTCTGCCCCTTATTCCTGAACTGTTGGAGCGGCTCAGAGAAGCTAAGGTGTTCACCAAATTGGATCTCCATGGAGCCTACAATCTTGTCTGGATCCGACCCGGGGATGAATGGAAGATGGCATTCGGCACCAAGTACGGGCATTTTGAGTACACGGTCATGCCTTTTGGCTGACCAATGCCCTGCCATCTTCCAACATTTTATGAACGACATCTTCCGGGACCTTTTGGACCAGTTTGTCATCATTTATCTTGATGACATCTCGATTTACTTGTCCTGCCGGGAGAACCATCGGCAGCACCTATGCCTGGTCCTACAACAGCTCCGTGAGAATCGCTTGTATGCGAAACTGGAGAAGTGCCAGTTTTGGCAGCCCACCATTGAGTTCCTGGGACATCGTATCTCTCCCGAAGACATTGCGATGGAGCCGGGCAAGATGGAGTCTTTGTGTAGTTGGCAACCTCCTCGGAGAGTGAAGGATGTCCAGTGACTTGGGGAGAAGAGAGCCAGACGTTGCAACGACACAATATGCGGTCTCGATAGTTCGAGACCGCCGTTGATTCTTTTACTGCTGTAACAGTCCATATGGACCTAAGCCATCCCGGAGAGACGGTGAAAGGGAGACAAATCCTTGCTGGTCAAAGGGACATCACAAAGACCCTGTTTGACCCAAGGGAAGCGCTCCAAAGCAGTGGTAAATAGACAGCCCCCAGACTGACAAAGTCGGAGATGGCTCCAGAGGAAAGGTAGTTAAAGTGAAAGAGAGTCTATTTGGTGAGATTTTTTTTCTTTGAGAATGATCGCTCAAAGAAACTTTCCTAGGATAAATTAGTCCTTTAACTAAGAATAAAGCAGCAAAATTTATCTCTATTGGACTGCCTTAGAAAGTTTTTTTTCCTGTTTTTTCTATGTAATAATGTTTTTGCCATCCTAGACAACCAAAGTAATAGGTCTTTAGTCAGCTTAGCCTTCTTTGATGCCTTTGGTATTAAAGGCCCCAGCACTCCATATTCCTTAAAAACTTGTGCAGGAATTGTGGAGATGATGGGGAGAAGAGCATCTGGTTACCAAGTCAAGTTTGTAGATGGGAAAACATGTCTGACCTTTTCAACTGTTATTGAATGCAACCAGATCCCTGACTTCAGATCATCTGAAATCCCTACACCAGATGCAGCAATTCATCACCCACATTTGAACCGCATAGCGCATCTGATACCAGATAGGCTCAGATAGTCTTGTTCCTTGGGAGAGATATTTTGTGAGTCCACAAGGCAAGAACTCAGATCAACAATCTCCACAATGCTCCCTTAATTCAGAAATTAGACTTAGGGTGGGTCATTATAGGAGATGTCTGTTTAGAAAGCGTGCACAAACTAACCTCTATTAACAACATGCTCACAAGCACATTAAAGAATAGACATTCTTCTATTTTTCAGCCAAGCCACAACCAATTCCTCTTAAAGGAATAATTGCATGTTACCCATTTGCCTTATCCCTTCACAGGCTGCTTTAGTGACAACCTCGCCTGTAACAGCAACCAAGGTCATTTAAAACGCACAGTCTTCCAAAAGATGGAAGATGACAATCAGGTGGCAACATCTATTGTGGATAAACTCCCTTTAGAAAAGATAGAACAAGGATTAGTCAAAGATGATAGTGACAAAGGGGTCACTCCTCTTCCTTTCAGACCACAGAGATGACACCTACCTAACAAAGAACGAGCTATAGCCTGCTCCTTGCCACAGTCTCCAGAGTTAAACTATGCCATTCATACCCAAGAACCTGTGGACAACACCATAGCTCAAATGGCACAGCAGCCTATAGCCACACCACAAACAACAGCAAGCTTCAAAATGCGACTGAAAAAGTCTTCTGCGGTGCCTTCCATAGTATTTGTTCAAAAGGAATTTCCATTCAGTCAATCACAGGAGGATCCTGACACAAGATGTGGAACAAATACATGAGAGACTGTTGCATCCTCAGAACAAACTGGTTTCCTCATCTCAGAGGTGTGTCCCCCCAGCAAATATGCCAAAGATTTAGTTTCATCCATCCAAACCAAATGCTGAGAAAGAGCAGTTCACAGAAGGCTAAATCCCCTGATCTACATCTGCTAATGGACGTGGCTTGCAAAGGAGAACATTTTCTGAAGGAAAACATCTCACAACATCTCACAGATCCTGGATGAATGGAGATTCTTCATCCAATGCAGAATCTAAAGACAGTCTCACAGTAACAGAAGCAGTGACAAGGTGCCAGCCTCAAAGCCTAGTCACTATCCAAATACCTTCTGACTTGGGTCTTGTTATTACAGAATAGTGCTTGATATATATCAGATGACCTCAGCAATTCTAAGGGAGAAGGTAGCAATGGGATATTATATTCCAGACTTAGATCACTGTCAAGTTCCTAGAAACCTCATTAGAAACTGCAGTGGCACTACCTCATTGACAACCATATCAGCAAAAAAGCAATGGCAGCTCGCCTAATACTACCATCTCAGAACTAAAATAGTGGTATCAGTTGATACCAGGCAGGGAGGGCTATGTCCCAGCATATAACATATATACTGTTGTTGCTCTCTAGCCCCATCAAGTGGCGGAAAGGACAAATATGCTTAACATACTATCTTTATATACTGTTGTTGCTCTCTAGTCCCATCTGGTGGCTGGAGGGAGATAAATACCAAGTATATACCAAGTAATCCCCTTCATGGTGAAGGGGCTTGTCATGGTGAAGGGCTCGTGTAGCTCAATTAAGCTATGAGCTATGCCGTGCAGGGCCACCCAAGATGGAAAGGTCATAGGAGAATATCATCCAGAATTAAATCAGAGTTCAGGGCAGAGCTTTCCTCAAAGTTCCAATTTATTAAGAGAGACATGTTGGTACATATGTGGGAAACCCGAATCTGAAAGTGTGCGGCCAGAGATGGCCATCTTTATTCTTTTGCAATAGCACTGCAGCTATTGCTACATCACTGGCATCCGTCTGGATTATGAATGGTTGCTCAGGGTTGGGATGTTGCAGTATGGGCTCTTGGGCAAAGAGCCATTTTAATTTCTCAAAGGCTTTTTGACAGCCCACTGTCCACTTTAGGGGTTGGTTTGCTTTTGGCTTTGTTGGGGAAGACCCCATTTTTAATAGCTCTGTCAATGGGAGGGCAATTTCTGCAAAAGTCAGAATGAACTACCTGTAGAAATTGGTGAATCCAAGGAAGCTTTGTAGTTGTCTGCAAGTACTTGGGGGTTTCCAGTTCAACACAGCTTTCACTTTTCCTAGATCCATTTCTATCCCCTTGTTGGAGATGCGATAACCCAAGCAATCTAGTGAGGTCTTGTGGAACTCACACTTCAACAACTTTGCGTATAGCTTGGTGGTTAGAAGTTTTTTCAGGACTTGCCGTACCAACTTCAGGTTTCAGAGAAGATCAAGATCTAGATAAACGAGCATTCTGTGGTACAGGTGCTCATGTAGTACCTCATTTATGTACTGCATGAAGACTGAGGGTGCTCCTTGTAGCCCAAATGGCATGACTTTGTATTGAAAATTGCCAAGGGGTGTGTGTGTTAAAAGCGGTCTTCCACTCATCTCCCTCGCTGATCTGTATGCAGTAATACGCCTCTCTCAAGTCCAGCTTGGTGAAGATTTTGCCTTTAGCCAACTGGTTCAACATATCTTTCATGAGGGGAAGGGGATAGGTGTTCTTTTCGTATACCGCATTCAAGGCTCTCAGATCAACACAGAGATGAACCCCACCATCTTTCTTTTCTCTGAAGAGCACTGGGGCCACTACTTTCGACTTCACTGGTTCAATAAAGCCCCATTTCAAATTGATGTCGATATAGTTCCTCAAATTAAACCATCTCTTTGGGAGTCATGGAGTACATTTTTGGCTTTGGTAATGTAGCCCCAGGTTTGAAGTTTATTGCGCAATCTGTGGGCTGGTGAGGGGGAAGATAGTTGCAATCTTCCTCACTGAACACCCCCTCCCCAAGTCCCAGTAGTCTTTTGGTACTTGTTGGATCCCTGGGGGTTTTGGTGTCTGCTGCCGGTGCTGCAGGTTCTGGACAGTCTGGGCTGTTGGGTTCAATTGTTCCTGGATGGCCTTTTGGCTCCACCCATGGTAATGGCCCAAAGCCAATAATCAATTTTCTAATGCTGTCCTCCCACTTTATTGTAGGCGCCCATTTGTCCAGCCATGCAAGCCCCAAGATAATTGATTCCTGCATTCTTGGAGCCACAATGAATCTGAGGAACTCATAGTGGCAGCCTATCATTAACTTTACCAACTCAGTAATTTTCATGGCTGGGGCCCCTCCAATCAGTGTTCCATTTACTTGCTCAAACTGAATGGGATGTTTTAAGGGTCTTGTGCATATGCCTAGCTGCTCCACAATCGACATGCTGATTAACATCAGGTGCAGCCGGTGTCCATAATTGCTCCAACTTCCCCCTCCACTCCCATTTTGGGCACTTGGAGGTTGTATTTTATCATAAAGGGTGGATGGGTGCACTCACCATTGGGTCGTCTTCAGCATTTTCCTCCTCTGAGGCCTCCCCATTGGTTGAGCTTTTCACCACCTTAGGTTGGGGATCTGCCTCCTGAGATTGTTGGCCCAGATGACTCTTTTGTGGTGGCTTCTGGGGCCTTCTCTTTACCGTGCTGGCGGTTGATGTGCACGTTTGTGATATTGGGGCTAGAGCCAAGCACTCTGTGGCTGAATTGATAGCAATGGCGGCATTTTATTGCCCCCTCCCGAGGGATGGAACCCAGTTGTATCTCTAAACGTAGGAACTGCCTCATCACATTGTTCCGCTATCCATCCTGCAGCTTCCCCCTCATTCATCCCTTCTTCCATTGTTGAGAACTCTTCTCTGTAGGAAGGTGGGGTAAGAACCTGTTGGGACATTGCAGGTGAGACTGGACTTGGGGGGGGCAATCCCTGGGTTGGCCACTGCCCAGTTATCTGCCATGGTGCCATCTGCTGAGGGAGAGCAGGTGCCCACTGGCATCTCTCCCATCCATGACCTGGGGTTATAATCCATTCCAGGTTGCTTGATTCACAGGTTGCAGCTCAAACATTGATGGCTGACTAGGGGGAGATATGGCCCAAGGGCCTTTCTGCTGGCTGGTTTGATGTTCCCATATTGATGGCCAAGAAGGTGCCCACTGGCAACTCTTCCATCCATGACCTGGGAAGAAAGCCCAACCTTGTGGTGCTTGATTCACAGGCTACAGTCCCAACATTGGTGGCTGACCAGTGAGATATGCTGGCCAAATCCCTTCCTGCTGGCGCAGCTCATTTATCGTTGTATGGAAGGAGTAATTATCTCCACTCCTGTATATTTCTGAGCCTTTGCTGGGAAATGAGGGGGAGTTTTCACTCACATTTGGCTGCACAAGTTGGTCTGGGAGGCTCCAATTATCTTGCCCTGTGTGTTGAGAATTAGCCTTTCCAGCCCCCTCCGCTGCATCTTCCCACACAAATTCCTTTGCATTTTGAAAGAATTTCAGAGAAGCAATTCATCATAAGCTTCTTTTCTCAAAAGGCTCTATCTTAATTCTTCGCTGATATTTTATGCTGACTGGGTCAGGTCAGTGTTGGGAGTCAGCACCCTTCAGTAGCACCCCGTGCCAGGGTTGCTGGTGATTTATTTTAATGGGAGATTCAGATTAATGTCAGCATTCCAAATATCATCTAGAATTAAATCAGAGTTCAAGGCAGAGCTTTTCTCAAAGTTCCAATTTATTAAGAGATACATGTTGGTATACCTGTGGGAAATCCGAATCTGAAAGCTTCCTGGGTTTTCCACCCAGTTGAAAGTTCAAGACCTTACCCCCACCCCACACCCACACATTCATTACATGGTCCAATCTTCCACTGCCACGCTGGCAATTCCACCCATTCACTTCTAGTCAGATGCAGAGGTGCAAAGACAAAGGATGACCTTAGACTTCTAGAAAGGAATGTTTTATTTTGATAACAACATTCTACTCCTTACTATTCCCCCTCCCAATTCCCCACTAATGAAACAGTATAGTAAAATAAGAGAGTGTGGAAGGCCAAAGATCCTAAAAGGAATATGACTGCAGGCCTGACAGCAGAGAGCTCTGAAAAAATGTGATCCACTGGAGAAGGAAATGGCAACCCAATCCAGTATCTTTGCCATGAAAACCCCATGGACAGTACCAAAAGGCAAAAAGATATGATGCTGGAAGATGAGCTCCTCAGGTTGGAATGTGTCCAATATGCTACTGGGGAAGAGCAGAGAGCTAATACTACTAGGGCCAGAAAGAGTGAAGTACTGGGCCAAAGCCAAAAGATGCTCAGCTGTGGATGTATCTGGTGGTGAAAGGAAAGTCCAATGCCCCCCTACACATACACCACCACCCCACTTGCCCTGGCAGCACCCCGGTAGTAGCAACCGAGGGAGGGAGGAGAGGGGCCAGAGAACGAAGAGGCATGGCGGCAGCCAGTGCTGCCACTTCTTCGCAAGTGAGCTGAAGACAAAAGTGGGCTCCCCACTGCCAGCCCCGGCCCCAGGCCCTGCCAGCTCAGCCCAGCCCCTCTCTGGCCCCGATGTGCATTGGCTCAGTGTGGGCAGCAAGGCAAGAGCATGGAGGAGGTTGGTCATCCCCCAAGCCAGTTCTCAAGGAAGGAAGCAGGGATGCTGCCCCGGGGCTCACTTCGGTTGGTGCCGCCACCCCTGCTGGATGGAGCATTGGAGGCCAGGCCGGTCCTGGCCACAGGCCGTCTGCTCGCTTGCCGCTTTCCTGGGCCAGCTGCTCAGCTGACCAGATGGGCCTGGGCTGCAGCCAGCAGGGACGATGTGTGTGCAGGCCGAGATGGGAGGTGCCCCACCAGCAGAGGCTCTGCATGGGTGGTAAGGCAAGGGTGTGGCGGCAGGGGAGGCTGTCCATCCCCAAGCTAGCTCTTGGAGGAAGGAGGCAGGGATGCTGGCCCGGGCCTTGCTTCCCTTACTGCTCACCACCGCCACCTCTGCCGGAGAGAGCATTGGAGGCCAGGCCAGTCCAAGCTGCCGGCTTGCCTGCTCGCTCGCCGCTTTCCCAGCCAGCTGACCCAGGCTGGGGCCCAGGCTGCAACCAGCCCAGTGGTGGGTTCTGGATCCCATCGCAACGGTACGCTGCGACAGGGCCGGACGTCCACCTCGGGGTCGTGCACTATGCGCGCGTGTGCACACAACCGCCCTGCAATGCCCCAGCTGTTTGCAAGTTCGCACAGGTGCCATATGCTGTGCACGCATGTGCAATTGGCCTGTTTCCCTCAAAAAGAGGTAAGAAATGTCGTGGGCGGTTGGGCCCACCGAAACATTGTTCCGGTATGGATGCCACTGCTATGCCTGTACCAGGCTGCCATCAGTATGCCCATACCGGGCTGCCACTAGTATGCCTGTAACGCCCAGAATCCACCACTGAGCCAGCCACGGCCTTGGAGCTGGGGTGGGGGGTACTTTGCACCTGAAAGTGGCTCTCAAAGAGAACAAAGTGCATCCAGAGCTGCCGCTTCTTCGCAACAGCTGAGAATGGCAGAAGAGCCAAGGAACTGTGGGGAGCCTCCTGCGTGTTACACTCCCATCCCAGCTTTCTCCTGTGCCTGTGTGCCATTTTTGGTTGCTCAGCTTGCCAGGCTGCCTCCATCCCTGTCGTGGCTGCAATGGTTGGCTTGTGGGGGTGGGGCTAGGCTAGCATAAATGCTTACCTGTGTGTAGGCAGGAGGAGGCAGTTCTGTGGATGCAGTGGCAAAGGAGAGGCAGAGTGAATGTCTGAGTGGGCCAGCTTGGGGGAATGGCAAGCCAGCCGTCACTACCAGTTTAGTGACCCAGGCCCAATTTCCATTACCAGTTCACCCAAACTGATGCAAACTGGGAGCAACCCACTTCTGGTATATTACTGTGGGCAAAAATCCCTCAGAAGAAATGGAGTAGCCTTCACAGTCAATAAAAGAGTGGGAAAAGCAATACTGGGATACAATCCTCAAAATGACAGAATTATCTCAGTTCGAATCCAAGGCAAACCATTCAACATCACAATAGTCCAAGTCTATGCCCCAACCACTGGTGCTGAACAGGATGAAATTGACTGAGTCTATGAAGCCCTACAACACCTTCATTAACACCAAAAAATGATGTCCACTCTTTTCCAACAACCCAAGAGACGATTACACATGAATATCACCAGACGGTCAACACAGAAATCAGATTGACTATGTGCTCTGCAGCCAAAGATGGAGAAGCTCTATACAGTCAGTAAAAACAAGGCCAGGAGCTGACTGGCTCAGATCATGAGCTTCTCATTGCAAAATTTAGGCTTAAATTGAAGAAAGTAGGGGAAAGCACTAGGCCACTCAAATATGAACTAAAACATATCCCTGATGAATATACAGTAGAGGTGACAAATAGATTTAAGGAATTAGTTCTGATAGACAGAGTGCCTGAGGATCTATGGCCAGAGGTTCACAACATTGTACAAGAGGTACCAGCTAAAACCATCCCAAAGAAAAAGAAATGCAAGAAAGCAAAATGGCTGTCTGAGGAAACTTTGCAAATAGCTGAGGAAAGAAGGGAAGCGAAAGGCAAGGGAGAAAGATACACCCAATTGAATGCAGAATTCCAGAGAATAGCTAGAAGAGATCAGAATGCCTTCTTAAATGAACAGTGCAAAGAAATAGAAGAAAACAATAGAATAGGGAGGACCAGAGATTTCTTCAAGAAAATTGGAGATATGAAGGGAATGTTTCATGCAAAGATGGGCATGATAAAGGACCAAAATGGCAGGGACCTAACAGAGGCAGAAGGAATTAAAAAGGGGTGGCAAAATTACACAGAACTATACAAGAACAAGCCTGATAATGTCCCTGATAACTATGATGGGGTGGTCACTGACTTTGAGCTAGACATTCTAGAATGTGAAATCAAATGGGCCTTAGGAAATCTGAGCAACAATAAAGCTAGTGGAGGTGACAGTATTCCAGCTGAGCTATTCAAAATCTTAAAAGGCAATGCAGTAAAAGTGCTACACTCAATTTGCCAGCAAATTTGGAAACTCAACAGTGGCCATAGGATTGGAAAAATCAGTTTACATTCCAATTCCAAAGAAGGGGAATGACAAAGAATGTTCAGACTACCGTACCATTGCACTCATTTCACATGGTAGTAAAGTTATGCTGAAAATCCTACAAGCTAGGCTCAAGCAGTATGTGGAACGAGAACTACCAGAAGTACAGGCAGGATTTTGAAGAGGCAGAGGAACTAGAGATCAAATTGCCAACATATGCTGGATCATGGAAAAAGCTAGGGAATTCCAGAAAAACATATTTCTGGTTCATTGACTATGCTAAAGGCTTTGATTGTGTGGATCATAACAAATTGTGGCAAGTTCTTAAAGAGATGGGAGTAACAGACCATCTTATTTGTCTCTTGAGAAACCTATATGTGGGTCAAGAAACAACAGTGTGAACAGGTCACGGAACCACTGATAGGTTCAAAATTGGGAAAGGAATCTGGCAAGGTTGTATACTGTCACCCTGCTTATTTAACCTATATGCAGAGCACATCATGAGAAAGACAGGGTTAGATGAATCAAAAGTTGGAATTAAGATTGCCGGGAGAAATATCAACAATCTCAGATATGCAGATGATACTACTCTAATGGCAGAAAGTGAAGAGGAACTAAAGAGCCTCTTGATGCGGGTGCAGAAGGAGAGTGCAAAAGTTGGCATGAAATTCAACATTAAGAAAACTAATATTGGAGGAGGAGCCAATGTCGCGATGAGACAATGTGCGATCTCAATGCTCTGAGATCGCCGTTGATACTTTTGCTGCTGGATGGTCCAAACGGACCTAAACCGTCCCGCAGAGATGGTGAACGGGAAGAATACATTCTGCTGATCTCAGGGACATTGCAAAGTTCCTGATCGATCCAGGAGAAGTTCTTCTAGCTGGTGACAAAAGCACAGCCCCTAGGTTGATGACGTCGGGGTGGCACCAAAATGGAAGGATATGGAAAGAGAAAGTGTTTTCAGCTGGTGAGGAATTATTACCATTTTAAAAGAGACTGCCTATAAAAAACTTACAGTTAATTTAAATTTGAGAACAGAAGAAATGAGCAGTGGAATTAAGCTTTGGATGATTTTGGACAGTGGGTTATCTTACTTTTTAAATGCTATTTTCATCGATGGAATTTATGCAAGCCTTTTAAAACAAATGGATTAAGTTTTCTTCTTCTATCTTTTTTTCATTATTATTTTTTGCAACCTATGAACTAAAATTCTCCTTCTTCATTACTGCATGTGTTTTTCCCTTTTTCTTCTCTATTTCATTCAAGAATTTGACTTTTATTTTTTTAACTTGGAATAAAAAAGATACAAAAAGCAACAAAGAAAATTGTAACAACAGAGGGAAAGACGACACTGCTACTCAGAGGCTGGAGGTTTGTGTATTGGAAACAAAGCACTTTTACTTTCTTCACTGATTATTCTGGCGTGGCACTTCAAGGTCTCACTGTTTTGTCTATAGAGAGTGATAAGAATAAAAGCATACAGATCTTGATAAAGGAAGATACAGATAAAGGAAAAATGTGCATTTATTTCATTCCATCATAATTTTCCTGCTAAGTTAATTCCATTTGTTTGGGGACCACCTCTCTCCTTATACATATGTCTTGTGTTTTTAACATTACTTGTCAAAGAAGATATAATCTTGCTTTAGAATAGACATTCAGCTAAAATAGGCAATCCCTGATTCAAACCAAGTCAAAGAGAATTATTCCCTAAAATGCTGAGTGTTAAACCACTTTTTATAATCAAAACATGTTCATATTAGATGCTGTAGCTTCATTATTTTTAAATGAGCAAATCGGGCTTCCTTCATACATTATTTTTCAACATATGGCAAAATCAAGTTAAACTTTGCATACATATTGTGCAAACTGCAAGAAAGTTAAATCTCTCAAGAAAATCTGCCTCATAGGATATACTGTTAAGTGATATAATGTGCATTAAAAAGTCAGCATTCCCACTGCAACAATCTGCATTCTCTTGGAAATTTGGGTCTTAGTGACTATAAGCATTTGGGAAAACATGAAATGCATGAAAAGAGAACAATCCCTTAGCTTCTCATCCAAAAAGCTTCTTCAGCTCTGACAAGATAGTAGGGAATGGAAGGATTTATACTTCATGCAAACAGCTGGTCATTTGCATCCTTTTAGCGGGTCATTGAAGCACTTGAGGTTTATCTGTGTCCTCAGGGTCACCTGAATAGTGTTCCTAGTTCCTGTAGTCTGCAATTTTTTCCTCTAGAAATCCAGTCCTATTCTCACACCATTCAAAGGGTGTTCATCCCAAATTGTATAGCTTAAAATCTGTAAAGATTCTCAGTCATTCAGGTCATGGTTGTCCCAAAGGTGCTTTTTCAGGAGGCAACTGGACTTTCTTGTTTTTTATTTGAAGATGTTTCACTTCTCATCCAAGAAGCGTCTTCAACTCTGACAGGATAGTGGTGAATTGAAGGAATTATACTCCTTGCAGACAGCTGGTCATTTGCATAAAAGCAGCTTAGAGGTCATTTTAATCTGGGATGTCAAGTTATTCAGTTCAACATTAAGTGTTATGAGTGTGTGTGTGTGTGTGTGTGTGTGTGTGTGTGTGTGTTAAACCCTGAATCTTACATTGGCATGTTTGGAGAAGAGAAAAATCTGAAGGATAATTACATACACCAAACAATAACATGAGAGATATAGGTGAGAACATTACAATTTTAAATTTGGCAAGCTTATCTGGAACAACCATAACAGTTATTAATTATATCCAAATTCTATTCTTTTCTGGGAATTCTAACATAAAAGTAGGTCCTATGGATCAAATTAAAGTATAGTATTTGAAAAGAAAGATATCAGCATTCCGAATAATGCATCCACCAAAAGCAGAACTCTGAGGCAAGTAGATTTCTCAAAGAACATGTTTATTGGATACATCATATCAACATAACTAGTGAAAACCAATGCTAAAAATTCCCACGGTTTTTCCCCTAATTAAAAGAGCAACTATTTCCCTCCCCAGATGTCACCGGTCACATTGTCTAATGAAAGTAGCTGGCAGGCTGCTTGGTCACTCCTCCCCTCCTTCAACTGCCACCTGTTGGGATGACCTTGGTTCCCAAAAGAAAACTTTTTGTTTTGACTATTAGCCAGTCTATCTACTTCCCCCTCCCTTCCCGCATTCAGAGTTTGTGGCAACTATAAGGCAGCAAAAGATGGCTTCAACCAGGTTCGCTTCAGTGTTGGACCTCCCCCCTTAACTTGATAGAAGTTCCTGGAAAATTCAAATGGAAAATAAATCAGTCTTCCATTAACCACCCTTCCCTCCCCTGGAGGTTCTTTTGGTTTTTGAAAGTATTTATCATGGAATTTCTTAAGTAGTCCTCCTGCTTTTGCATCCCAGCTTTTTATCCAGGTGGCCTCAGACAATTGGTATCCCTTCCATTGCACTAGGTATTGTAGTCTCCCCTTGTAGAGTCTAGAATTCTTTTTATCTCATAATGCATCTCTCCCTGCATTACAATCAGTTTCGGGGCTACCAGGTTCACTGGCCTCAGCTTAGACCCTATTACTGGCTTTAACAAGCTGCTATGGAAAACAAGCTGCTAACTCCACTGTGACAGTGTTAATAATCTTCACAATAGGAAAAGGTCCTATAAATTTTGGTCCTAGCTTTTTACAGGGTAGCTTTAACCTTAAATATGTGGTGGACGGGTAAACTTTGTCCCCTATTTGGAAGGGTGTTGGAGGGGGGGGGACCAATGTTTATCAGCTTGCACTTTTTAGGTTTTTCTGGCTTCCTGAAGGGCTTGTTTTCTGTTTTCCCATGCTTTTCTCAGTGACTCCATCCACTCAGTTAAGGTCATGGAGGAGGGTGGCTCTCTTGAGAGTTCAGGCATGGGGACGAACTCCATGCCGGCGGTGATTTTGAAGAGGATTAGCCCAGTGCTACTGTGCACTGCATTGTTGTATGCCACCTCGGCGTAAGATAGCAAGTCTGCCCAATTAGTTTATTGGTAATTGACATGACATTGACATGACATCTTAAGTATTGTTCTACCATCACATCATGACATGGACCACTTCCTAGTGCTTGCTGTTGTATTGTTGCATTCATGATGTCTTCCAAAAGGTCATCCCTCCCCCAGATGTACTTCAAAGTGAAAGTGAATCAGTTGAAGTACTGCGCCCACCAAACTTCTTTAGGTAAAAGTTTCTGCAGGGTCCTAAGTGCCTACAGGTTTTTGTGGTCAGTCCATACTTCAAAAAGCACTTGGCTTCTCTCAAGGAAGTGGTGCCTTGTCAGCAGAGCCCAGCAGACTGCATATGCTTCCTTCTCCCATACTGCCCACCTTCTTTCAGTCTTTGTTAGCTTTCGGGAAGTAAGCACATGGCTGTAAATTCCCCTCAAGAGAACTGCAGTCACTGCCATGTTGCTGGCATCCACTTGGATGATAAAAGGTTGCTCTGGGCCTGGGTGCTTAACAATTGGCTCTTTGGCAAAGAGTCTTTAGAGCATCTTGAAAGCCTTCTAGCACTCAAGGATTCATTTTAAGGGCTGACTTGGGCAGAGTTTCACTCCCCCCCTCCAGTTTTCAGTAGCTCAGTGATTGGGATGGCGATTTCAGCAAAGATGGGACTGAACTGTCTATAGAAATTAGCAAACCCCAAGAAGCGTTGGAGTTGCTTGTGGGTTTGAGGAGGTTGCTGGTCTAGGATGGCTTTGACTTTTCCTGGGTCCATTCCCACCCCCTCACTAGACACCTGATATCCTAGGTAGTCTAGGCTGGGTCTTGTGGAATTTGCATTTGGATGGTTTGGCATACTGGTTTGCCGCTAGGAGTTTCTTGAGCACCTGGCACACCAATTTGATGTACCCCGCCATGGTTTCATTGAAGATGTGAATGTCATCTAAATATATGAGGACCCCTTTGTACAGGTGTTCATTCAGCACCTCATTGATCAGTTGTGTGAATAAAGTACCCCTCCCCCTGAAGGCTGAATAGCATCGCTTTAAATTGGAAAGTCTCCAGCTGGCAATTGAATGCTGTTTTCCAGTCATCCCCCTCCTTAATCCTCACCCAGTAATATGCCTCTTGCAGGTCTAGTTTAGTGACAATTTTCCCTTTTGCCAAGTGGGTAACCATGTCTTTCATCAGGGGGAGTGAGTACATATTTTCCATGCAGACACCATTAATTCCTCCAAAATCCATGCATAGCCTCATAGTGCCATCTTATTTCTCTTTGAACAACACTGGTACGGCCACCCTTGATTTTGCTGGCTGTATGAACCCTCTGGCCAGATTTTTTAAAAATATATTTTTATTGTTTTTGCATTTAAAATAGTGCAATGCAGCAAAGCCGTTATGGTCATACAAACACAGTATATACATGTAATCTCATCCATACGATCTGAAGAGAAACCAGAGTAATACTTACCTGGTAGGGGAGATACCATGATCATGTAATCTCATCCATTAGTTGTCAATCTACTTAGTACATTATCCATCCTTCTATCCAATTACATTATTTACAATTTGTTCCAATCTTGTCACCTTGTCTTATACCAATAATAAAATCTGTTCCAAACTTCATAATATTCCGACTCCCCTTTATTTTTTAATTCTAGGGTAAGCCTATCTGCTTCCACACAGGCCAAAAATTTTCTACTTATGTGTAACTCTGATGGGATACTTTCTTTTTTTCCAATACTGTGCATAGGTTATTCGTGCCACAGTCAATACATGGATAACTAAATAAAGCACATCTTTCTTATACCCCTCTGGTATTATGCCTAGGAGGAAAATTTCTGGTTTGAACAGAATTTGATTTCCCACCATTTGTTCCAGCCATAATTGTATCATTCTCCAAAAGATGCTCATTGTATGTCCACCACATATGGAAAAAGGAGCCTGGTGGTTTTTTGCACTTCCAACAATTTGGGCCAATTTTTTTAACATTTTGGAGAGCTGTGCTGGTGGAAGATGACATCTGTAGAACATCTTCTACAAATTTTCCTTATAAGCCGTGGCTATTGTTAATTTCTGATTGATATTTTTGACCAACATTTTAGTCTTTGTCATATTTATTTTCAGACCCGCTGGTTTTTATAGATGTATACTGTTCAATACCCTGAACATTGGTTGTGGGTGATCACAAACTGAGGTGAGATAGAATGTAAATGGCTAACATTTATTTCTAACAGTCAAGAATGCTAACAGAGTAGTAAATCAGGAACCAGCAGCGAACAGCTGAGTTGCAGTCTGAGAGCTCCTTATATAGTCAGCTGTCAGATGGTCAACCAATCAGTTTCCAGAACAGTTCCTGCTAAGGAAACGGACCAGGCAGGGAATTTAGAATGTTACATACTCCCTTAGTTTCTTCATTTCCCTAGGGGTCAGGGAGTCTTGTAGATATGCCGACCATCACCTGACTTGACCAGATCGTTGTGCTCCAGCTCTTGGCATCGGGCCTGGCCAACAGGGAGCCGGAGCTTTCAGGATTTCTTCGAATCTAGCCTGGGATTCTTCTGGAGTGGTAATTGGTGTAATCGGGCCTGATTCCAAAGGTGAGTCTGCTGCTCTTGCGTGGGGGCTAGGCCCACCATCCCAGTTAGTGGGAAAGTCACTGTGAAAGTCAATGGGTGGTCTCAAGGAGGCCTCGTCTGCCGCTGTCATGGTGGGTGGAATTTCCGGGGTGGCCCAATCAGTTTGGGGGGGGGGTGTTCATGGCCTAACAGCTGCAGAGCTGGTCTATATGGTGTTTCCAGACCCAGCTATCTAACAACTCTACCCTGTAAGAACAAGGCCCAGTTATTGCTGCTACCTTGCCAGGCAACCACAGGGGATGTCCTGCAAAATTACTTGAATAAATGGAATCCCCTAATTTGAATTCCCGGGCCACACCCCTGGAGTCCATGGGCTTTTCCGGGGAGTAATTGGGATGCAGTCTATTTAAGAGGATTCTTAGGTGCCTCCCCATCAGGAACTCAGCAGAACTCTTATTTGTGTGTGGGCACGGGATTGTGTGTTGGACTAATAGGAACTGGTCTACCATCTGCTGCCAATTCCTCGGGCCCATCTTAGCCAAGGCCTCCTTGGACATGCAGACCATTTGTTCCACCAGGCCATTACAGGCTGGATGGAACAGCGAGATAAGGGCATGACAAATCCCTTGACTTGCTAGGAACCCTTTGAACACTCTGGACATTAGTTGGGGCGCATTGTCAGATATGGTTAGGTCAGGCAACCCATGAGTGGCAAATATCTTGCTCAGAGCTCTGACCACTGCCTCAGAAGTGGTGGACGTCATTAAGACGATTTCCAGCCACTTTGAGTATGCATCAGTTACCACTAAGAATACCTGGCACTGAAAGGGCCCTGTGAAGTCTATGTGGAGGTGCGCCCAGGGTGCTGTGGGGCTTCCCATATGCATGCTGTGGCTTTTGGGAGTGACGGCCGTGTCTCCTGGCATTGGAGGCATGGACCCACCCACTCGGTAATTGCTTGGTCCGATTTGGGCCACCAGAGATAGCTGCACCCTAGTGCCTTCATGCCCACTATCCCAGGGTGCCTCAAATGCAGCATTTACAATATCCTGTGCCTGAGGGGTAAGGGAACTAACCACTCTTTGTCCCCACAGCAAACAACCCTTCTGAACTGACAATTCGGAATGGCGGGTGAAGTAGGGTAGGAATTCTGGGCTCACAGGATCCCGTGGCCACCCCTAAGGGCCCAGTCTAAGACTCGGGAGATTACCTGATCCCTTGATGAGTGCCTGGCAATGTAGCAGCGATAATTGGGAAGGAGAGGTCTTCAATCAGGAGCATCTGGGACACCGGGGCTGGATCTTCAAGGGTCTCAGGTAGGGGACAATGGCTCAAGGCATCAGCATGACTGAGGTGCTTGCCTGGTCTGTAGGACAGGTTGTAGTCGTAGGCTCCGAGGAATACTGTCCATCTGGTCATGCATGGGGACAGTACCTGCGGTGTCTGTTTGTCACCGGCAAGCAACCCCAGAAGTGGCTTATGGTCTGTTATAATTTGGAATTTCCAGCTGTAGAGGTAATTGTGAAACCTCTTAATGCCAGCAACTATAGCCAAGGCTTCTTTGTCCAAATGGCCATAGTTGCATTCGGCAGTCCCCAAGGTCCTTGAAAAAAATGTGATTGGCATTTTATGGCCGTCTAGCAAAAGGTGGCTCAGCACCGTGCCCACTCCGTATGAGGACATGTCACAGGACAGCAAAAGGGCTAAGGTCTCACTGTATTGGGATAGGATGGCATTGGATACCAATAGCTGTTTTACCATCTTGAAGGCTTGGGCTTCTCTCCATCCCCATGTCCAAGACATCTTTTGATCAAGTGGCCGATGCAATTGTTCGGCAGTTGAGGCTTTGTGCAGGAGAAAAACTGCATAGAAGTTCAGTAGCCCCAGGAATGCTTGGAGCTCAGTTTTGTTTTTTGACATTGGTACATTTAGAATGGCTTTAGTCTTGGCGGCAGTAGGATGTAGCTCCTCAGCATCGAACTCCACCTGAAGAATGGTTATATGGCATTTCTCCTTCTTCACTTTGAGGCCCACGCTTTGGAACCATTTGTGCAGAATGATTGGTCGCAGAGATGAGCACATCATCAAAGTAAGGAATGACCCCAGGGATCCCTTGCAATAGCCTCTCAATCAGGCTCTGGAACAAGCCTGGAGCAATGCTGACCCTGAACTGGAGGCAGATACATCTGAATGCCCCTCTGTGTGTGATGATTGTTTGGGCTTCTGCGTTTCGTCGTTTACCAGAAGTTTCTGGTAGGCTTGAGCTAAATCCAATTTGCAAATATTCTGCCCTCGCCCAAAAAGTGCAGCAGGTGCTGCACCATGGGCACTGGGTAGGCGTAGGCTGGCAAGGCACAGTTTAGTGTGCACTTATAGTCAGCGCACAAGCAAATGGACTCATTAGGCTTGATGGGGATAACTATGGGGGTCTCCCACTTCAAATGGCCCACAGGTTTCAGTATCCTGTGTGTGATTAGCTTGCCCAGCTCTGCGTCAACTTTTGATTTCAGCGCCAAAGGGACGTGCTATGTGTTTAGGCGAATCAGGGCTACTGTGGGATCCAAGTTGAATGACACCAGCTTTCCTGTGTAAGTGCCCAGCTTGCCGTCAAAAACAGAGGGGAATTCTTGCTCAAGGGTGTCCAGATCTGTATTTTGGATGCTGACCCCGCTGATTTTGAGGCCCAATGATTCAAACCTGTCAAGGCTGAGGAGGCTTGGTAGATGTCCCTCCATGACAACTAGTGGTAGCCAGCCGCTGAACTCCTTGTACTTGACACTAAATTGGCCACGTCTCAAATGGGAATATTGTTATCCTGGTAATCTTTTTTTTTTATTATTATTATTATTAAAAGAGTTTTGTACAAACAAATTTTCCCCCTTTTCACCCCCCCCTCCACACAATATAAATCTCATACAAATGCTATACCCCCCAACCCCCCCGCAAAAATTCACATTCAAATATTATACCAAACACTTTACCCCCTCCCCTCCCCCATCTTAAAATAGATTACTCATAACCCCTCTCCTCCCAACAAACACTATATAAATTTCTCTTAAATTAATAATAACACATTGATCATTTTCTAAGCTAATTTAACATCTATAACTCTTAATATAAATTTCTCATAGCCTAACAATGTTTCATTAGTCCCATCTTCTAATTTATTCATACATATATATTGCCCCACCTTCCACCCTAACCCTCCCCCACCTCCCACACAAACCCACCCCCCCTGACTTCCGCTGTATACCACTCTAACAATTCCAAACATCCCATATACTATTTACTCTGATCATCTATCGGTCTAAACATTCTTACCTAAAGGCTAGATAATAACTCCTAGTCTGGTATTTATTCTGTATATAATCAATCCATTTTGCCCATTCCTGTGTGTAATCCTCCTGTTTCTGAGCTTTTAAGAAAGCTGAAATTTTTGCCATTTCAGCGAACCCCGCCACCTTCTGAATCCATTGATCAATTGTTGGCAAAAAATCTTTTTTCCAATGTTGCGCAATCAACAACCTAGCTGCTGTAACCATATACAAGGCCAATTTTGTTTCCCCTTTGGTAAAATCCTTAACTATACCCAATAAAAACATTTGTGGAGTGAATTGTATTCTTTTCTTAAATACATTCTGCATAACCCACCATATTTTTATCCAAAAAGCTTTAACCTTGTTACAAGTCCACCATACATGAAAAAAGGTAGCATCTAGACACCCGCATCTCCAACATTTTGGTTGAACATTTGGGTACATGCATGATAATTTTTTAGGATCTAAATACCATCTGTAAAACATTTTATAGAAATTCTCCCTTAAATTCTGTGACTGTGTAAATTTAACATTCTGAACCCATATTTTTTCCCACGTTTCCAACATAACCACTTCACCAAAATTCTGAGCCCATTTAATCATACAATCCTTAACCAATTCACTTTCTGAGTCTCTTTCTAACAGTACATTATATATTCTTTTAACTTGTTTTGGACCAGTCTCTTTTATCTGCTTAATCAGTTCCACTTCTTTATCCATAAAGCCGACCCTGCGATCTTCTTCCCATCTCTTCTGAAGCTGTATGTAATGTAACCAATTTAAAGTAATTCCTTCTTCCAACAGCTGTTCCAAAGTTTTTAACTTCCATTCGCCCCCATCAGCAATAAGCACATCTTTATATAAACAACCCCCGAGTGACTTAATATTCATAATCCCCATGGTGTCTGCAAGATCCAACCAAAGCGGTATTTTATAATCCCAATTGGGCCGGTGCTTCTTCCATATTCTCATCAAGGCACTACGGAGAACATGGTTGTTGAACACTTTATCCACCCTGTCTTCATAAAAAAGATATGCATGCCATCCCAGAACAAGATCATGGCCTTCTATATTGAGCAATTCCATTTTTGTTTTCCCGAACCAGTCTGCTACATGCGTTAATACCGCAGCTTCATAATACAATCGAAGATTTGGGAGTCTGAGGCCGCCTCTTTCACGTGTATCTTGCATAATCTTCATCTTTACTCTCGGTTTTTTCTCCTTCCAAACAAATTTATTTAATGTTGTTTGCCAATTTAACAAGGTTTTATCTGACTTAAGCACCGGAATCATCTGGAATAGAAAGATAAATCTAGGTAGAATGTTCATTTTAATTGCTGAGATCCTTCCAAGCAAAGACAATTGTAACTTTTTCCACGCTTCAAGATCTTTCTGTATCTTTTGCCACAACACTTCATAGTTATTTGAGAAAAGTTTTGTGTTTGATTCTGAAATTTGTATTCCTAAATATTTAACTTTAGAAACTATTTCAAAACCTGCTAAACTTACAAGTCTCTTTCTTTGAGTCTCTGTCATGTTTTTAACCATCATTTTCCTTTTGTTTTGATTTAGTCTAAACCCAGACACCATGCCAAATTCTATTATGATATTTTTCATCTGGATTATTGATTTCAAAGGATGTGAAAGGGTAACAACCAGATCATCGGCGAATGCTCTAGTTCTGTATTCCTTTTGCCTGATAGCTATGCCATCTAAGGATTTTGAGTCCCGAATTGCGTTCAACAAGACTTCCAAAGTTAAAATAAATAACAATGGGGATAATGGGCAACCTTGTCTTGTGCCTTTTTGTATCTCGAAAGTTGTTGACAAATTTCCATTAATAATAAGTTGTGCATTTTGTTGCTGATAAATTGCTCCAATCGCCTGCCGCAATCGTGGTCCCATATCCATCTTTTCCAAAGTCTTGGTTAGAAAGTTCCAATTCACTCGATCGAAGGCCTTCTCTGCATCCAAGAAAACCAGCACTGCAGAGATCTGCTTATTCTTATCAAGATAGTCAATTAAATCTATGAGTTGCCTTACATTCTCCTTCATATGTCTGCCTTCAATAAATCCTGCTTGATCATGATGAATAATCTCTTGAATAACCGGCATCAATCTGTTGGCTAGTACCTTAGCAAATATTTTATAATCTGTGTTCAGAAGAGATATCGGCCTGTAATCCTCTGGTTTCTTAGGGCCCTCTTTATCTTTAGGTATCAATGAGATAAAAGCCGCTTTCCATGAGGGAGGTATTTTACCTCCTTGTTGTATATTACAAAATAGTTGTGTAAGATATTCAATCATTTCCAGTTGTAAAGTTTTATAATACATTGCAGTCAAACCATCAGTCCCTGGAGCCTTAGCTAATTTAAGTTGATTTATAACTAAAGTGATCTCATCAGCGGTTATAAGACGTTCCAAATTTGCCTTTTGAAGCACAGAAATTTTTGCCACCCTTTTTCCTTCCAAAAAATCATCTATTAACTTGTTCTGTATATTATCCTGTACATATAGCTTAGTATAATAGTCCACAAATGATTTTTTAATCAACTCTTGTTGATATACCATCTTCCCTCGAAACTCAATTTTATCAATAATTCTGTCATTCATATTCCTTCTCAAAGTATATGCTAACCATCTACCAGGTTTACCATTCCTTCTCAAAGTATATGTTAACCATCTACCAGGTTATCCTGGTAATCTTGAAGGGTCAAACCGCAAGCTTGTAGTCTTCTCTTGGCTAGTTGCAGTATGATTTGTTTTAGGGTGCTCCAAGATACAATGGAAGTGGCCAATACTGTGTTCACTTCCATTTTGCAGTCATCGCCTCCAGCTGTACGATGAGGCATATCTTCTTTTGGAGGGGGTGGCTTGTTTGCTGTATGACGTCCCTGGAAATGGCAGGAATCCTATAGATGGCATTGCAATCATCACCCATCCTTGGGGCCTTTGGCTGAGGTCTTCTATTAAACTGCAGCTTTGCTGGCTGGATCACCGCAGGCTGGGTGGCTCTACAAACCTTTGCCAGGTGGCCTTTTCAACCTCACCGTCTGCAAATGACATTTCTAAAATTGCACACCGACTGGTGGTTTCCCCTGTATCCCAAAAACATACCACCTGGGGGAGGGAGCTTTTTGCTGCTGGGTAGACATTTCTGCAGCTTGGGCTTCATCCAGCACTGACTGGAAGGTTACCTTCGGTTTGGTGAGTAAAGGGTGTTGAAGGTGAAGGTCCTTCACGCCGCACACAAGCCAGTCAAGAAGGGAATCATTGAGGTCTTTGAACTCGCAGTGCAAGACTGCAGATCTGATGGTGGTCACTTACTGGTTGATCAATTCCCTCTCCGCCTGGTTCCTGTGATAGAACGCATGGCATCTGGCGATCTTGGAGAGTGAAGGAGCATAATGGCTCTTTAACTTGGACAACAGTATGTCCCAGGGCACCAAATGTATGGAGAGCGGCACTGTGAGGGCACAAGCCATTTCAAACATCTCAGCTCTGCATATGGTTAGAAAATAGGTGCACTTTCGGTCACTTGAAATATGGGTGAAATCGTTAACTCTGAGGAAACATTCAAACCTCTCCACATAGGACTCCCAAGTCTCCGTAGTGGGGCTGAATGGTGCAAATGCAGTGAGGGCAGCCATTTCTGTCTGACTGTGGTACTGAAACCTTTCCTGCATCTTTGAAGGAAATTTTAGGCTCGCTGCCTCGCCTTCCACAACTATTCTTCAGTGGATTGCTCTCAGCTTTTTGTCAGTGACCAGCCAATTCTGCTGGCTCAGACATGAATCCCATCTTCGTCGCCAGTATTCAATACCCTGAGAAATGAAAGAAAGCTTGGAGGATAGAATGGGAAAGAGGGAAAAGAGAGGGAAACAAATTAGAGAGAGAAGGGGGAGAGGGAGAGAGAAATGAAAGGGAGCTGAAGGGAGAGAATGAGAGAGAGAGAAAAGAGAGGGAAACAAATCAGCGCTAAAAGCCACCCCTGTCCTCCCTCCCTTCCTCTCAAACAACCTTCCCCCCCACCGAAAGCTTTTTCCCAAATAATACCAGCAGCCATTTCATCTCCACCGAAGTAGAGACATACACACATGCGTGTGTGCCACACAAATACACACATGCACACCAAACAAAAAATAAAATAAAATAAAAAATGACAGAAATGGAGAAAGGAGTGAGACCTCCAGAAAATAAAAGAAGCAGGAAGCTGGCTCATCCTGTAAAAAGGGAAATCAATGAAGAGATGAAGGTACATCTCTGCGCTCCCCCTTTATTGTCACTTTATCGCAAGCGAGAAGGGAAGAAAAAGGGAAGAGTTGAGTCACAGGAAGAACGAGCGCCCTCTACTATGAGGAGAACTGCGTGCCTCACCTACCTCGGGATTTTTTAGGCTTTTAACCCTCACTTAACTCTGCTCGAGCGATCATAAAACGCCTAAAAAGTCAGACTAGATGAGGCATGCAGTTCTCCTGCCTTATAGTAGAGGGTGCTTTTTAGAGGCTTTTTTAAACAGTTAGGCAGTCATTCACGGTGAGGCAGCAGCTAGCTAGCCTCACCTCAGCACTCGCCTTTTCCCTTTTACATTTTTTTTCTTTTCATGATGAGAGCGGTGAGGCTGTGCCTCCCCTGCCTCCCCTGACTGCACGTCACTGATTTGAACCTACACTCCTGTCCCATCCCCTCAGTGCTCATCCGATTGAACATCTCTCTCAGATTTTTCACTGCCTGACTGGGGAGGGCGGTCAGATATCACCATTCCTTGGATTCATCTGGCTCAAGGAGTCCCCTTGCCCTTCAGTGTGCGGCAAAGGTGACTTGAGTCCTGCGTCAATATCAATGGAAACTCCATTCTAAACCCCTGGCTGGAGTCCTGGCACCTGAAGTCTTCTTTGGCCCAGTACAAATCCTCAACAGCAGGCGCCTCCTTCTGGAACTTCAGCTGGGTCGCCCCCAGGAAGGCAACCTCTGCCAGTGTTGCTGCCGTCTGCAGGCTTTCAGTAGGGACTGCACGGGAACTGGCAACTCCTTCTCCCTCTTTCTCCATTTCCACGGCCTTCCCTGAGTCTTTTCTACTCTTTCAAAAGATCGGGTGAGCAGCTGGGGCTCAGGACCCTGGGGACCGGCTTCGGTTGGAATGGAAAGTTAAGAGAGTTGGTTTATTGTCAGCGTTCCAAGTAATGCATGTGCCAAAAACAAAACTCCAAGGAAGGTAGATTCTTCAAAGAATATGTTTATTGGATACATCATAGTGGCACAGCTAGTGAAAACCAACACTAAAAGTTCTTGTGGTTTTTCCCCTAATTAAAACAGCAAATATATCCCTCCCCAGATGTTACTGGTCATATTGTCCAATGAAAGTAGCTGACGGGCTGCTTGGTCACTCCTCTCCTCCTTCAAGTGTCACCTGTTGGGATGGCCTTGGTTCCCACAAGAGAACTCTTTGTTTTGACTGTTAGCCAGTCTATCTACTTCCTCCTCCCTTCCCCCTTTCAGAGTTCATGGCAACTATAAGGTAGCAAAAGATGGCTGCATCCAGGTTCGCTTCAGAGTTGACAAAAGAGCTTAGTTTTTTTCCAATTGTATCTGAAATGCATATAATTTTTTTTCTCTCACTCTCCAAACATGCCCCCGCCCCCCAGTGCACAGGGACATATCTGGTCATGCTCTCCAAGTTCAATGCTTTTGAGAAAACTGCAGTGATTTTTACAGTAATGGCTCCAGGATATGTTTATGAGGTCACTTCTACTTCTACAATGAGAAATCATTGTTTGAAATTTGAAATGACCCATTTGCTGAAATACTAAATATATTGGGAATCTAATCAAAATACAGACCACAGAAGAGGTAGGCAAAAGAAAAAAGTGCAGCTGCAATGTTTAATAAAAGAGCAGATCCACTGTGAAAATATAACATGTTTTTATATATTGTTAAATAATTATCACCGATTTGATCTTGCTTTTCAAATAAAAAGTTCCTTTATAAAGCAAATGATTTCACTGTAAAGAATATTTTCCTTGGCAGAATCCTCAAAATTAAAATTTAGGCATTTGCATCTCTGGTGAATAATCTGTTAGCAGGGAAACCATGACAGCCTAGAAGACAGAATTAATACAATTACACTATGAATTTTTTTTTACAATTACATATATAGTGTGGATTTAGTTTGTTAAATTAATAACCAATAAAATTAATTGGATATAGAATGGGTCATGACTTATTCAGCTCATAATTTTCACTGGTACCAAAATCCAATTCAATGTTTGCAGACAGCATTGGAAGTATCAGTAAAATGATAATAAAGTAGAACATATATGCAGTGTCCTTTTATATCAACATTAGTAAGTCAATGCATAAAACATTGTTGAACAAGACTTAAGTTACTAGTCCAGCATCCCATTTCCCCAAAAGGCTAATTAGATATCCATGGGAATGTTAACAGATGAGACAAGGGAATAAAAGCTTTTCCTATTACAGCTTGCTGGCAAATGGAGTTCAAAAGTTTGCCACTTGTAGTCTTGCAGGTAGCATATAAATATCACTGTAGCCAATGATAGCCTTATCAGCAAGGAATTTGTCTAACTCTGCAGAATTAGTTAGTTAGTTAATGAGCATCACCTGCTTTTGTGGTGATTGATTTGTTTATCTTAAAAATATGTTTGGCAGCAGAGAACAAGCATCTAGAAACAAATATATAGAGAAAACTAAAATTAACTCCATAATAACACATTCATTCTGGGTCACATAACAAAAGAGGTGGGAGGGAGCTCAGAATGGAAAAACCAGTGATTTCCAGCGACGTGCAGTCAGGTGAGGCAGGGGAGGCACAGCCTCACCACTGTCATCATGAAAAGAAAAAAATGTAAAAGGAAAAAGGTGAGAGCTGAGGTCAGGCTGAGCTAGTTGCTGCCTCACCGTGGATGACTCTGCTTAATTGTTTAAAAAAGCCTCTAAAAAAGCGCCCTCTACTATGAGGCAGGAGAAATGCATGCCTCATCTAGTCTGACTTTAGGCGTTTTATGATCACTTGAGCAGAGTTAAGCAAGGGTTAAAAGCCTAAAAATTCCTGACTTAGGTGAGGCACTCAGTTCTCCTGCCTCATAGTAGAGGACGCTTTTTTGGGCGGGGCTTCTTCAGAGGACCCGAGGCAAGAGCAGAGTTGAAATCATCTCCGAAACAGCTGGAAAAGGTACGTGTGGGTCGGAGGGAGGGGGAGGAATTCAAACTTCATCCTCCTGGTGCGGTGCTTTGGGCAAAGGTTCCTGTGGTCTCCTCGCTGGTGCTCTTCCCTACAATCCAACTTTGTGTATGTGTGTGTGTGTGTGTGTGTGTGTGTGTGTTTGAGACAGAGTGAGTGAGACAGAGGGAAGGGGGTAGGAGAGATAGTCCAATCCAACATGTGTGTGCGTGTGTGTGTTTGAGAGAGAGTGAGTGAGAGAGAGGGAAGGGGATAGGAGAGATAGTCCAATCCAACGTGTGTGTGCGTGTGTGTTTGAGAGAGGGGGGAGGGAGGGAGAGAGGGAGGAAGGAGGGGAAGGGAGAAGAAAAAGAAAAAGAAAGAAGCAAACCTCTTTTGCAAAGGAGAAAAACAAATGTTGTCGCTTTAAATCAGAACTGAGCGTTCCTGGCTGTGGAATTCTGGGAGTTGAAATCCACAAGTCTAAAAAAATTTGAAACCCATCACTGTGTCAGTGCCTCACCAGCCATAAACCTCACCACACGTCACTGGTGATTTCCTATAAAGATACATTGGGAGATTTTAAAGAGGTTTTTTAAAAAAATATTCTGTCAGACCATGTAATTGATGCTACCAACTTAGCCTCAGCTTAGGGGTGCTACCTTCTAAATAACCCTTCTTGCCCCCTGTTGACAATCATGAATTTGTAGGAGGTAGTTTATTCAAACTTAATCAATTATCAATTGACCAACAAGTGTGTCAAATACATAATAACAAGAATACATCCATCAAAACTCCCTTGCCTTGTTCTTATTTTTAATACTCAGCCCTGCGTCTCAATCCCACTCATATTAGTGAAACTAGTACTGGAAAAGCCCATTTGTGCCATTTTTGCTATTAAGCAACTGAATACAATTTAGTCAAAGCTAAAAATTAGGTGGCACAGTGGTTAGAGTGCAGTACTGCAGGCTACTTCAGCTGACTGCTAACTGCAGTTCAGCAGTTCAAACCTCACGGCTCAAGGTTGACTTGGCCTTCCATCCTTTTGAGGTGGGTAAAATGAGGACCCAGATTGTTGGGGGCAATATGCTGACTCTGTAAACCGCTTAGAGAGGGCTGTAAAAGTACTATGAAGCAGTATATAAGTCTAAGTGCTATTACTACTGCAGGCCTCAATTTAATATATATTGGATAGTTGGGGTGATTCCAACTATCAAAAAGGAAAATAGAATACAGGTAGTACTTGACTTACCACAATTGATCCAAAAATTCCCAAAATTTATTTTACTAAATGAGAGATTTGTTGAGTGAATTTTGTCCCATTTTACGACCTTTCTTGCCACAGTTGTTAAGTGAATCTCTGCAGTTAACTTAGTAAATGGTTGTTAAGTGAATCTCGTTTCCCCATTGACGTTGTTTATCAGAAAGTTGCAAAAGGTGATTATATGATCCCAGGACATAGCAACTGTCATAAATATGAATCAGTTGCCAAGCATCTAATTTTGATCACATGACCATGGGAATGCTGCCATGGTTGTAAGTGTGAAAAATGATCATGTCATTTTTTTTCAGTGCTATTGTAACTTCAAACAATCACTAAATGAACCTAGAGAACAAAATTGCTCACATCTAAGTGATTACAATGTCCATACCATAATAGTCCATTTCCTGTTTTCAGTCTCTTGAAAAACTAGTGACTTTGGAGAATAAAATACTTCATCGTTAACTTCTTCTGGCTTTCTGGGCAAGCAGTGTAAGAAAGTCCAATCAGAAGCAGCCTCTTGGGCAGTCTAAATATTCAGAAGAAATACATATACCTGAATCTGATTAGTAAGTAATGTTGCAACAGAAAGGAAAAACAACTTTGTTTTTATCCATCTCACTAAAAAAAGAAACTCTGGACAGTGTTATATGTAGTTTATAGTCTCTCGCACACACTCCCCACCCTCATCAGTGACATGGGCAGCATATTAGTGTGTGTGTGTGTGTGTGTGTGTGTAAGTGTATAATGTATGTATGTATGTATGTATGTATGTATGTATATATATATATATGTGTGTGTGTATGTGTGTGTGTGTGTGTGTGTGTGTATGTATGTATGTATGTATGTATGTATGTATGTATGTATGTATGTATATATATATATATATGCATATAAGAGTTGCCTTATTGGTTTTATATATGTATGTGTGTGTGTGTGTGTATGTCCTGGTATGCCCAAATTTATTTATCAGCACAAATACAACACACACACATACGCGCGCGCGCGCACACACACACACACACACACACACACACACACACACACACATATATATATATATATATATATATATATATATATATATATATATATATAAAACCAATAAGGCTACTCTTATATCTAGATATCTCTTATTAGTTGACAGTTGGAAAGATATACAACTTACCATATTTATTAAAACTGGAAATTATTGATAACTACAGCATGATCGTGATAGTGTAAATAAGGTTGCACAGTGCTTCAAATTTAAAGGTAAAAACTTGTTTCATTGAGTTAGCACCTGTTTTTTTTAAAAAAAAACTGCATTTCCCCCCAGGATTGCACAATTGCTCTTTCTAGCTACAGAACCAACCTATAAAAAAGGTGGGTTTGGTTTAAGGAATTATAAAAAAGGTATTGCATTCTTCCCCTTAGGCATTGTAAACTACTTTTTTGTCTGTGCAGACCTGAAGTACTGCACAACACTATATTATACGCTTTAAATTAAATATAAATAATCTGGTATTTTTGTCATTCAGTCAAAGTAAATTCCTTATTCTGCGATATTGAATTCCATGTGAAACAGTGGTTGTGTTAGATACTTGTTCTAACTACAGTGGGTTCCACCAAGGTCCTCTGTTCCGGCGGGAACAGAGGTTTAATCCTATTGGTCGAAGGGTCTGACAGCTCCCTATAAAAGGGCTGCTGTCAGACTGAACCTTCACTGGATTGTTCTCACTTGTTGTACTTAATAAATAGCTGTTGTTACCGTTAAGCCTGTGTGTGCCTATCCATTACCCAATCTAACACTGGCGACGAGGATGGGATTGGAAGGCAACTAGGCGAACCAAAGAGAGCGTAGCAATCCAGCAATTACATCCAGCCCGGAGCTCGGTGTGGCTTCAAGCAGCCATTTTTGAGCGGCAAACTCAAAATGCCCTCTGAACACAAAATGGCCATGCATGCCCCACTGACTCATATGACCCAGTCACTGAGCACTGGGACTCGTAAAGGCTACAATTTGACTGTTTCCTCGAGGCAAACAACCTCGTGGGCCTTTCTGAAGGCCACAAGAAGAACATGTTCCTGGGGTATTGTGGCCGGGAAGTGTTCAAAACAGCGAAAGACCTCTCTGAGCCGACACCGCTACAATCAGTCGCCTGGTCCGTGCTTCAGCAGATGCTAAGGACTCACTATGCGCCCAAGCCATCCAAGCATGTTCGCCAGCATGAGTTTAACATCAGGAACCAGAAAGAGGGCGAGTCGATTAATGAGCATGTTGCGGCGCTCCGCAACGCCGCAGCGTACTGCAAATTACGAGACCTGGACGAGCTGATTCTGGACCGCATAATACAGAGGAGGTTACTCGCTAAATCTAACCTCACTCTACAGATTGCCTTGGACTAAGCCAGGGCATCCGAATCAGCCATCAAATCTACTGAGACTCTGCAGCGCCAAAGCATTCCACAAGACGCGCGGAAGAGTACATGCGTACATCGCGAGGCTGCAGAGCCAAAGAGCTTAGAAGGCGAAGAAGATGACAGCTGCCTCATGCGCAGTAGCCGCGCCCAGCCGGTGCGAATATTCAAATCATATCTCCCGCCTTGCGCTAGCTGCAGAAGAGACCATGCCAGATCGGTTTGCCATTTCCGCAACGTAACCTGCCAGCGCTGTGAGCGAAAGGGGCACATTGCCATGGTGTGCTGGAGCGAATTCCCTGCCACAGCCTGGCAGCCTAGAAGCGCACCAAACCAACAGAGGCCCAACCAAGGGGCCTGGCAAAAGCCACCACGGCACTCAGAGGGCGACAATAGAGTCACCTACCATATGTCAATCGGCCAAGTCTGCACCAGGCGGCCAAAAAAGCTGAAGGTCACAGTCCTCATTGAGGACTCTCCATGTGAGATGGAGATCGACATCGGGTCATCACTGACCATCATACCGTGGTCTACCCTGAAGCAGGCTATCCCTAGCCTAAAGAAGCAGCATCTTCGCACCCCTGACATCCGCCTAATCAATTACCAGGGAAACTGCTCCCCATCGTGGGCCAAGGCACCTTCCAGGTGAAGTTCAAGAAGTTCAACGGGAAACTCCCAATGACAGTGGTCAGTGGCAACCTGCAGAGCCTCCTAGGGCTAGATTGGTTCCAAGCCCTGGGCCTAGAGGTGACCGGTATCAACGCCTTGAAAGACGACGGCGCTGAAGTCATCTTTAAGGAGTTCAAGGACGTCTTCGGCACTGGTCTGGGTAAGTATTGGGGACTCCAATTTCCTTTAGTTTGGACCCCAACATAGCCCCAATAAGGCTAAAGCCCAGGAAATACCTTTTGCTCTCCGCCCCAAAATTGACAGGGAAATTGACAAGCTCGTAGGCCAGGGAATCCTAGAGCCGGTTGATCACACACGCTGGGAGACCCCTATAGTGACACCTGTCAAATCTGACGAGTCTGTCCACATCTGCATGGACTACAAGTGCACAACAAATAAAGCGCTACAACAAAGTGCCTACCCTGTATCCATTGTACAGCATCTCCTTCATTCATTAGGCCCCGGAAAAAAATTCGCTAAATTGGACATGGCGCAGGCATACCAACAATTGCCTGTAGATGGTGCTATGGCGGAGGCCCAAACCATTGTGACGCACAGGGGTGCATTCAAATGTCACCGCTTGCAATTCGGCGTTAGTATTGCCCCTGGATGTTCCAAAGCATCATGGAACAGCTTTTGGAGGGGATTCCAGGAGTCATCCCCTATTTCGACGACATCTTGGTATCGGCTGCAAACGAGGCGCAACTTTTAAAATGTATACGAACAGTTTTGGCTCGAATTAGAGACAAAGGCCTCCGTCTCAAAAAAGAGAAATGCCAAATTAAGGTGCCAAGGGTTGACTTCCTAGGGCACTAATCGACGGCTCTGGGATTCACCCGACCACACAAAAAATCAAAGCAATTCAGGACGCCCCCACACCTCGCAATCAAACTGAGCTGCAGGTGTTCCTCGGGCACCTTAATTTCTACAGCGTCTTTCTGAAATAGAAAGCCACCGTTGCTGAGCCCTTACATCGTCTCCTGGCTAAGAATGCAAAGTGGTCCTGGGGCAAAGCTGAGGCTGCTGCATTTGCTGTGGTAAAACGACTCCTGTCGGCGGATTCCTTCCTGGTACAGTACAGCCAGACCCTGCCGTTGGTGCTGACCTGCGACGCTTCCCTGTTCAGCATCGGCACCGTCCTCAGCCACCGCATACCCAACAGAATCGAAGCCCCTATTGCATTTTACGCCAGGACCTTGTCCGCCGCAGAGCAAAACTATAGCCAGCTGGACCATGAGACTTTGACTGTAGTGGCCGGAGTAAAGAGGTTCCATGGGGCCTGTTGGGGCTGATTTCAAAATGTATTTTGCCAACTGCGATGAGTTATCGGTTGTAAATGGCTGTTTACTGTGGGGGGACAAGGTTGTTATTCCACCCAAGCTGTACATTGCAGTAGAGGCTTTACACGTAGGGCATCCTGGAATTGTCAGGATGAAGTCTTTGGCTAGGAATTACGTGTGGTGGCCTAACATGGACAGGGAGATTGAAGAATGGTGGCTACCTGCACACTGTGCCAGGAGTCCAGACCAGCTCCCCCAGAGGCGCCCGCTAAGGAGTGGGAGCGACCTCAAGCACCATGGTCTAGAGTGCATGTTGACTTTGCTGCCCCAGTTCACGGCCAGACATTTCTTGTAGTTGTGGATGCCTACTCGAAATGGTTAGAGGTAGTCCTGATGACCTCCACTATAGCAGAAGCGGTCATCAAGGTGCTACAGAGACTTTTCTCCACGCATGGCCTGCCTGATGTCTTGGTATCTGATAACGGGCCCTAATTCACGGCCATGCAATTTGAGACCTTCCTAGCAACTCAGGGAATCAGGCATGCCCTGGTCGCGCCATTCCATCCGGCCTCCAATGGTCAGGCGGAGAGAATGGTGAGATCTGCAAAAGAGGCCCTCTCTAGGATGGGCCTGGGAGATTGGCAAACACGGGTTGACCACTATTTGCTAATTCAGCACATCATACCCAGTGCCACTACAGGAAGAAGCCCCTCCAAGCTTCTCATGGGTCGCCGGCTAAGGTCCCACTTAGACCGGCTACACCCCAATTATTCTGCCTCATTGCACCCAGACTCCACAAGCAAGATTCGGACGTTTAGCATAGGGGATTCGGTATACACCCACAACTAAGCCGGGGAAACTCTGTGGATTCCTGCCACAGTGATAGGCATCACCGGCCCTCGCTCTTACCTCCTAGAGCTCGAGGATGGTAGGAATTGAAGAAGGCATATTGACCAACTCCGTGGCCGCCTATCCAGCTCCACTCTTAGACAACCAGAGGTAACTCCTGCAAGAGTTAGCCAAAACCCTATCCAAACGGAGCAAACACTCACTCCTTCCACCGCCAGCTCAAGCCCGAGGGTACAAGGAAACATATAACATGTTTTTGTTGCAGGCCTGCAGCGAGCTCTGAGTGAACCGGCTCTAGAAGCTCCAGCCGCGGCCTGTGAAAGGTTCCAGGAGCTTCCACCAAGCGGAGCTGTGGAGCAAACAGGTCCGACAGACCTGTCCAAGGAAACCCCTCCTACTGAACTGTGCAGGTCAGGCAGAGCTACCCAAAAACCTACCTACCTGGGTGACTACGTAACTAGTAGGATCATTCCATCCAAGAGGGGAGGAGTGTTACATACTTGTTCTAACTACAGTGGCTTGCAGCCTTGGCAGCCGGGAGTTGCAATGTTATAATGGACATCCCCAAGCTATTCTGACCCATTTTTGGAGTTACAACAACTGTATAACCCTCCTTGAAATCACGATTGTATTCAAATGTTTGCTAACCAGCTCACCTTTGCACCAGTTTACACAAGACCACTACTTGTGACTTTTTTTGCCAATTTCCACTGAAAAACTGCCTATTGGGATAAATTGATTCATTTAAATGACTGACAATTGCTTAATGACTGTTGTAAAAAAAGAAACCAGCAATAACTTCAAATCCAGTCACATACCTCAACTTTTGACCATGACTTACAACCAGGCTAATTATAGTCATAATCAAGGGTGGGATTCAGCCAGTTTGCACCAGTTTAGACGAACTGGTTGTTGCAAGGACCAGCTGGCCTCACCCACCCTGCCCTGCCCTCCCAGAAGTCTCCACACAGCCTGTTCATCATGCCAGGTAAGTGCAGGGCCCATGCAGAAGCTCTGGGAGGGCAAAAAATGGCCCTCCCAGAAGTCTGGAAACAGGCCCATTTGTGGCCTCAGTAGCCCGGGAAGGCTGTTTTCGCTCTCCTGGACGCTTGGGAAAAGCCTTTGGAGCCTGGGAAGGGTGAAAAATGGGCCTACCGGAAGTACCAGAAGTCTGAAAACGGGCCTGTTTCTGGCATCCAGAGCCCGAGGGAGGCCATTTTCACCCTCCTGGAGGCTCAAGGAAAACCTCTGAAGCCTGGGGAGGGCAAAAATGCCCCCCACCATGTTGTAGGAAGCTGAGTAGGCAACACCCATCATGGCCATGCCCACCCAGCAACCGGGCAGAAAACCGGTTGCTAACATTTTTGAATCCTACCCCTGGTTGTAACTCAAGGACTCAAACAGTGAGAATTTCTTTCTTTTTCTCTCGTGAAGCCCCCCCCATTTTTGCTCCCAGGGGGCTGCAGGGAGCCTCCCCAGGCTCTATTTTGGGCCTAGCAGGCCCCTCTGAAGCCTCCTGGGAACAAAAATGGTGCTCATGGGGATCCTGGAAGGGGCAGGGGAAAGTAAGGTTGTTTGTCTGGTGGGGACGGGGGGCGCAGCAAGCTCCGGGGGGACTAGTGAGACTTACCTGTAGGTAAGGAGGAGGAGGAGGCAGCTCAGTTGGGGCACAGGGCAGGCACCATGTGGCAGCTTAGGCAGGCAAGGCAGCTTAGGCAGGGAAGCCACCTGGGAGATGAGGACTGACTAAGTGAGGCAGGTGGGCGGGGCATTTGCACTTAAAATGGTCTGCGCATGCGCACAATATTAAAAAGGGGGGGGGAATTACATTTTTTCAATTAAGATTGAAAAAACCAAGAAAACCAAGATGGCGCCGCCGAGGATAGAACTGGTATGGTCACATGTCCGCCGGAATTTCTACCTATTCGGCCAAACTGGACCATACTGGTAGGAACCCACCTCTGTACTATACATATTTGCAATGAATGCATAAAGATCCCTTTTCTTACTAATGTTTTCAATCAGATACCAACATATACTTTGCACTTAAAAACTAGGGTTTATTGTTTGTTGATGGGAAATTATATATATTTAAATCAACAAATATAGAAGGCATCAATTTATTAGAAGTTGCCCTAGAAGCATAACATCAAAACTATAAATGAAATGCTCTAATTGCTTCTATGCTCCTATGCTTCCTACTACACATGCCCAAGATGGTGTCCTGTCGCGTTTGAGGAGAGCTTCGGGGAGATGATTGTCCTTCTTGCGGGTTGCAGGGGTACCCTATTTCATCGTTGGTTCCAGGTCCAGCTATGAGAACTTCCTGGGACCTCGGGGGATACCCTTGAGCTGAGATGTCCTGCCTTATAGCCGGAACATCGTGAGTGAAATGGGGCGGTGAAAGGAGAATGGAGAGCATCGGTCAGCTGCCGGTGTGGGTGTGGTCAGCAGCTGCGGCGGGACGCCCGGCTGGACGCCCGGCCTGGGGTCTCTGCAGCCGGTGTGGGGAAGGCCAGTGGTGGCAGTGGGATGCCTGGTTTGGGGTCTTTATATTTGCCGCTCCTCATGCCGTGGTGTTATCCCGGTTGCTCCCCCACCTCTCCTCCTTGCTTGTGAACATGATAAATTAGATCAGCGGGGAGTGGCTGAGGCAGCTGGCATGGATACTAACGCCAGCGGAAGATGGCTTCGGGAGCTGGCGTGGGCGTGGCTGGAGGGGGGTGCTTCATTGTGACCCCCCCGGTATTACTGCCATTGCCTGGGCCACCGTTCTGTGCCATTTGGCCATTTGCCCCCCCCCCTGCTGTGATATTATGGACTGGGTCAACGGAGTGCGGCCCTGGCGATGGATGTGAGTGCGGCTGGCATGGGCGGAGCTTAGCTGTTGGAGTCGGAGTTGGAGCAGCCGCCGATGCCGCCGCTGTCCTCATTGCCGCCATCACTGGCCGCTTTACCACCTCGCAAGCTAGCATCTGCTGCAATTTTGGACAGCTGGCCGTTACCCTTACATATTGTCCCCAACATCGACAATTTTTACGATGGACATAAGCTTCCTGCTACCCCCTTGAACACTGCCGGCTGCCCCCCCCCGTGGACATGTCATCTCCTCATTCCATCTCCCACATGATGTCATCCCGTTTGGTTGATGCCACACTCTCCTCTATGCTATACTGCGACAGAACTTTATTCCCTCCGGGAACTCCCCCTTTCCCGGGGATGGCCTTCTGACCTATCAAGACGCTTCCTTAATGACGGATCTTGGGATCCCGAGAGGTGGCATGCAAAGAAGAGACTTCTTAAGGGTTTTTTACAGGGGCTTTTAAACCAAATTTTAAGGGGGGAGGGGGGTTGATTCGGATGGCTCAGACAGGCTTTGGGGGGGAGTCTGCCAGGGCACAGGCCAGCGCTAACTAATGGGCGCGGGTTGGGAGGGCTAGGAAGGGTTGGGATTCCGGGGGAGACATTAAGCCATTCCATTGGGGAGTTCACCATCTCTACTGTTTGTGGGAGAGGCAGATATGGTGGGGGCCGAGGGCCAAATGATGTTCGGAGGATGCGGGTTTGCTGTTTGAGAGCAATCGCGCGTTCCGACCCTCATCGCCCTTCTTGCACCCCCGGGTGCTCGGGATTACAGGACCCTGGTCTCCGGCTGGTGTCGCTTAACGCCAGGTCTGTGGTACATAAGGCTTCCCTCATTTACGACCTCATACAGGAGGGTAGAGCGGACCTGGCGTGCATTACGGAGACCTGGTTGGGCCATGAGGGGTGTGTGCCCCTTAGTGAACTATGCCCACCAGGCTTCAGGGCGTTTCACCAGCCGAGAGCCCAGGGCAGGGGCGGGGGGGTAGCGGTGGTTATTAGGGAAAGTCTCAGACCTCATGAGGTCACTGTGCCTCAGATAGGCGGGTGTGAGTCCCTCTTTGTGAAGTGGGGACTTGGAGCTCAGGTGGGCCTTTTTGTTACATACCTGTCTCCCTGCTATGTTTCATCGGCCCTGACAGAGCTGCTGGATGTATTAGCTGGATTGGCGGTTGATTTCCCCAGGCTCATGGTCCTGGGGGATTTCAATCTGCCCTCCATTGGCGAGACATCCGAGTCAGCTCGGGAGTTCATGGCTTCCATGACAGCTATGGACCTAACTCAGTTAATTCAAGACCCCACCCATAATGGGGGACACACGCTCGACCTGATTTTTGTCTCTGGGCAGTGGATGAATGATCTAGATTTAGGGGATATTTCCATTCAACCCTTGTCATGGTCTGATCATTTCCTCATCAGGCTTGACTTCCATACCGCTACCCCTCGCCGCAGGGAGGGGGAACCGACTAGATGGTTCCTCCCCAGGCACCTGATGGACCCAGAAAGGTTCCTGATGGAGCTTGGGACTTTTCCTGAATCCCTTGCTCACAACTCGACTGTAGCCCTAGTGGGAGCCTGGGATAGGGCTGCCGCTGGGGCTTTGGATCATGTTGTGCCTTTGCGGCCTCTGACCCGGTGTCGATCCTGGATGGCTCCCTGGTTTACCGGGGAGCTCCGGGAGATGAAACACCGGAAAAGACACCTAGAGAGTGGCTGGAGGGCCAGCCAGTCCGAATCTGATCGAACACTAGTAAGAATTTATATTAAATCCTACTTAGTGGCGATAGAAGCGGCAAAACGGCAATATTTTTCCGCTCTTATCGCGTCCGCAGATAACCGCCCAGCCGCCCTGTTTAGGGTGACCCGCTCCTTACTTAACCAAGGAACTGGGGAAGACCCCTTGCAGGGTAGGGCTGAAGAATTTGTTCAGTATCTGCAGGATAAAATCGCTCAGATCCGGACAGGCTTGGACTCTGACTGGGTAGATTCGGGCGAGCCGATGGGGATGAATCTTGAGGAGACAATCTGGGATGGGTTTGACCCTGTGACCCCCGAAGGCATGGACAGGATTATGGGGAGACTCAGTGCTGCCACTTGTGTGCTGGACCTATGTCCCTCTTGGTTAGTTTCGGCTTCCCGGGAGGTGACACGAGGCTGGCTCCAGGCGATTACCAACGCTTCATTGAGAGAGGGGTTCTTTCCCACCGCCTTGAAGGAGGCGGTGGTGAGGCCCCTCCTCAAGAAGCCTTCCCTGGACCCAGCTTCTTTAGCCAACTATCGTCCGGTCTCCAACCTTCGCTTTGTAGCAAAGGTTGTCGAGAGTGTGGTAGCACGTCAGCTTCCCCAGTACCTGGATGAAGCTACCTGGATCCGTTTCAGTCGGGTTTCAGGCCCGGGTACAGCATGGAGACGGCATTGGTCGCGTTGGTTGATGATCTCTGGCGGGCCCGGGACAGGGGCTGTTCCTCTGTCCTGGTCCTATTAGACCTCTCGGCGGCTTTCGATACCATCGACCATGGTATCCTACTGCGACGACTCGGGGGATTGGGAGTGGGGGGCACCGTTTTACGGTGGTTCTCCTCCTACCTGTCAGATCTGTCGCAGTTTGTGTTGACTGGAGGGCAGAGATTGACCCCAGGCGCGTCACTTGTGGGGTGCCCCAGGGGTCGGTTCTCTCACCCCTCCTGTTAAACATATACATGAAACCGCTGGGCGAGATCATCCGTGGTTTTGGGGTACGGTATCATCAATATGCTGATGATACCCAACTTTTCATCTCTACCCCAAACCACCCAAACGATGCCCTCGACGTGATATCCCGATGCCTGGAGGCTGTGCGGATCTGGATGGGGAGGAACAGGCTCAAGCTCAATCCCTCCAAGTCTGAGTGGCTGTGGTTTCCATCATCCCGATTTGTACATCTTGTTCCATCTTTGACGATAGGGGGAGAAATTTTAGCCCCCTCAGAGAAGGCTCGCAATCTGGGAGTCCTCCTGGATACGCGGCTTAGTTTAGAAGAACACCTGACGGCCGTGACCAGAGGGGCCTTTTACCAGGTTCACCTGGTACGCCAGTTGCGCCCCTTCCTGGATCGGGATGCTCTGTGCACAGTCACTCATGCCCTCGTCCTTTCTTGCCTGGACTACTGCAATGCTCTCTACATGGGGCTGCCCTTGAAGAGCACCCGGAGGCTTCAGCTGGTCCAGAATGCGGCTGCGCGGGTTGTCATGGGGGTACCTAGGTGCTCCCATGTCACACAGATTTTAGACGGCCTGCACTGGTTGCCAGTTGTTTTCCGGGTGCGATTCAAGGTATTAATTATGACCTTTAAAGCGCTCCATGGCTTAGGCCCAGGGTACCTGCGAGACCACCTACTGCCACCAGTAGCCTCCCACTGTCCAGTACGATCCCACAGAGTTGGCCTCCTCAGGGTGCCGTCGGCCAAGCAGTGTCGGCTGGTGACCCCCAGGGGGAGAGCCTTCTCTGTGGGAGCACCTTCCCTCTGGAATGAGCTGCCCCCGGAGCTTGCATAATCCCCGACCTCCGGTCCTTCCTACGCACCCTAAAAAGTTGGCTTTTCCAGCAAGCCGGCCTGGCCTGTTAATTTTAATTTATTTTAAATGTATTGTTTCTTTTTAAAAAAAATTGGTTTGGTCTTTTTGGAAATGGGTTTAATCTTTTTTTTTAACTTTTGTGATGTGTGTTTTTAATGTTGTACGCCGCCCTGAGTCCTTTTGGAGAAGGGCGGCATATAAATCCAAATAAACCTAAACCTAAACCTAATCTAATTGCAATGGAGTAACAAGTTATCAAAAGAAACATAGCTAAAGAACAAAAAATTGCAATATCCTAACAATTAAGAATGTAATTATCCATATGACTAGAATGAAGTGAGGTAATTTTCTCAAGAAGTAACTGCTTTCCTTAAAATAAATTAGTTTGCATTTCAATTTTCAATGATACAGAGATTCTTATTTGCAAATAGGTGCATACTTGTCAGCTATTTTTTTTTACCAAAGTTGTAAATGACTAGCACTACACAAGTATCTTTAGTCAGACATTCATTCCTGAACTATTGAAAATGGAATGTGCATGATTTTAATACATGTTTAATACATACCGCAGTTCATTTCTTGCTATGTTATAGAACTCCTGATTACGATCTTGATCATACGAACAGATTAATTGCACTACTAACGTGGGCAGCTTCCTGCTTGCATCCCTTTATTTTTCTTGGTGATCTCAATTTGTCTCTTATTAATTGGACTCTAAACGAATGTACAACCAAACCTATGCATACAACGCTGTACAATGCTGTTATGACTCTGGGGCTGGGGCAGTTGGTAATTAAGAACACTAGGCTCAACAATTGCTTAGATCTCATCTTCTGCAATAGCTTAAACTCAATTTATGGCCTACAAGTTAAAAAACTTTTTTCCAACAGTGACCACAATATGATTGATTTTTGTCTCAACTTGTGTCCTTGCAAAGAGGGTCATAATGATGGGACTGCAAATTATAATTTTAAAAAAGACAACTATGACCTCATAGCTGCCAACCTCGTATCTCTTTTTTAAAAAGTTTTTTTTAAAAAAATTTATACATATAATCACAAGTATACCCTTACATCCAAACAAAGGTTGTTTTATATTCTCTATTATATCAGTTCCTTTTACCATCAACCCACAACTATCATTTGCTCTTCTGCTTTTCATACACGTTATACTCTATTTCACCACTGCCCTATCTCTTCTCCCTCTCTCCTCCTTCCTACCTCCTTTCTTCTGCCGTCCCTCTCTTCTCTACTTCTTCTTCCTCTCTCCTTCTCCTCTCTCCTCTTTCCACTCCTTCTCTCTCTCCTACTCTTCCCCTCCCTTCTATTTCCCTCTCTCCTGTCCCCTCTCTTCCTCTTTACCTCCACCTTTCTCCTTTCCACTCTCTCTAGTTAATTTGCATGGTGTATTTCAGCATCTGAGCACACTTCATTTAATATTGCTGGTATTGATACTTACATTGCAATAAACATTTTTCACATTAATAATTTTATATATATCCTCCTTTTAAAAGTATACATATATAAGAATTTCATTGTTTCTCTCCCCCCCCCCCCCAGCCTATTTTTTGGCCAAAGTGTGAGCCGGATTCAAGTTTCCAGCTAACCTCATGCTAATATCACATAGTTATATATCATTAAGCACCCCAAATTTTTGAGTCTCGTTAAAGCTTCAGTTATTTATCTTCACTGAGCATATTTTCGAGTTCTCCCTCTCCCTCCCCCCCAATATATTTTCTTGTTTAGTACCTGTACTTGATAAGCAGTAACTTACATTTCCCTTATGTTCTCCACTTAAAAGAGTTCTTCATGTAAATATCTTCATATGTTAACATTGTATTTAATAACATACATCGTTACATGAGGTAAAACAGATAGCCTATACCTCACTTGTATTTTTAAAAAAATTGCATGTAAAATCTTCCTAATACCATCATCCCCAATACATTGACTTGTATTTGATTATCTTTCAATTAAAATCTTTACTATTCAAACTCAATTTACTAATCCATTTAATTTTTCTCTGAAATAACAAATCCCACACATCTCAGATATATTCTCCACTTAGAAAAAAGAGAAGAAAAACAAAAAAATCTATCTGTTCCATTAATCACAATTATTCCTGTAAATATCATTACTACTATTATATATCTTCCTCTCTCCTGTCAATTTTCTTTCTTTCCTTATCCTTTTCACTTCTTTCTAGTGAGCCTTTTATCCCAGACTCTTAGCTTCTTCTTCTTTTTCTTCTTCTTATTTTTATATCCTTCCTTCCAGATCTTTTTTATCCCTCTTTGCTGTGCCATTCACTACGCCCTCATCAGTGTTTTCTTTTATCTCCTCACCCTACTTCTTCTTTTTCTTTTGTTATTGTGCTTTTTTCCTGTGGTGTGCTTTCTTTCTTCTTTCTTCTCTATGCCTTTCTGATCATTTCCCTTTCTTTGTTTCTCACTCCCCTTTCGTTTCTATGTTGGAACGTGCTCCTCTTTTCCCATTTTCCCTGTACCTCTATCAAACCCCGTGAAATCCTTTGTCTGTTTTTTATTTTCCTTTCCTTTTAATACTTCTTCTATCATATCATCTCTTTTCAACTTAAATGATTCACTAAACCGAAGAGACGGTGAACAGGAAGACCATGTCTTGCTGATATCAGGGACAACACAAGTCTCTGATTGATACAAGAGAAGGACTTCAAGCTGGAGACTAAAGGCAGCCTAGGCCAGTGGTCGGCAAGCCGCGGCTCGCGAGCCGCATGTGGCTCTTTACACATTTTAATGCGGCTCTTCTGTGTGCCGGGCGCCAGCTCCCCTCCCTCTTCTCGGGCACTTCAAAACAAGCGCCCCTTTCCCTTTTTTCTTTTCGACCCACAATGATTAGGGAGGATCCTGAAGTCGGGCGGGGACGAGAAGAGAGGAGGCAGAAAAAGAAACGGAGTCTAAGGAGCTTCCCCCCCGCCTCCTCCCAGCAAAAATCTAACCGGGGAGCCGGGGGGGAGGAGCAAATTAGCCGATCACGCTACGTGCGGGATCGGCTAATTTGCTACTGCCCACTCGGCTCCCCGGTTAGATTTTTGCTGGGAGGGGGCGGGGGGGGAAGCTCCTTGGTCTCCGTCTCTTTTTCTCCCTCCTCGCTTCTTGGGGCTCCACCAATGGGGGAGCAAGGCCCGCCCAGCGCCAGGCTTTGGGCTAACACAGAGGTCTGCAAAGTTGGCTGTTTTAAGACTGGTGGACTTCAATTCTCAGAATTCTGGGAGTTGAAGTCCACCAGTCTTAAGAGCCAATTTTGCAGATCCCTGGGCTAATATGATTGATGCCCTTGGTGGACTTCGATTCTCAGAATTCTGGGAGTTGAAGTCCACAAGTCTTCAAGCTGTCAGGTTTGAAGACCCTGGGTTTTTTTTCTAAAGGGTTAGGGGTGCAAGGGTCTTGCAACTTGACAGCTTTAAGACTTGTGTGCTTCAAATGCCAGAGTTTATTGAAACTAAAAACAGTGTACCATCCTATGTATTTTCGGTTTTAAAAATGTGGCTCTCAAAATAAATTTCAATCGTGGTTTTGGCGAGATTTGGCTCAGTTGAAAAAAAAGGTTGCCCACCACTGGCCTAGGCTGATGAAGTGGGGACGGCTAAGGAATGGAAGAAACAGAAAGCAAAAGTGTGTCCATCTGGTGAGGAATCCTTTTTGTTTTGAAAAAGACTGCCCTAAAAAAAAAACTTCTTTTTTTCATGCTAAATTAAATCCTTAAGCAGAAGTTAGTGGCGGAACTGATCTTCTTTGGTTTGTTTTGGTCAGTCTTCTTGTATTGAAATGCTCTTCGCAATTTTTTTTCTCCCTCCCTCCCTCTTCTTAAAGTGAACGGACTGGTTTTTCTTCTTCGGCTCCTTTCTGCTTTATTTTTCAACTCGAGGACTAAAACCTCCCTCGCTACTCTAACAAAAATCGTCTATTATTTGCTATTAAGCTCCATTTAAGAACTTTGTCCCTCCTAAATCTGAGACAACACAAGAAAGTGAAAAAATACATGAAGTCTGTTGCTCGAAGGTTACAGGCTAGAGTTTTTTTTCTTTTGAAACTACGCATTTGTTCCTGTTTCTCCTTTGATCTCACTTTCTTCGTGCTTCAAAGCTTGGTAACTAAAAGTGATAAGAGTCAAAGGCACAAATTGTTTACCACAGCTGTCCCTTGAGAGCTTATCGGCACTGGGAGAGGGGGGGAAACTGGAACCTCTCTCTTGTGAAGATTAAAGCTACAGTGGCAGTAATTTCTAATTTGGAACATGGAGCAATTTTCAGAACAGGAAACTTTAATTTTGCAAAAGATTTGGAATGCAATTCAAAAGTTATTGGAGGTAACTTCGAGAATTGATAAGAAGATAGAGTCTATATCAGGAAAAAATGAGGGAGATGAAGCTCCAAAAACTGAGGAGAAAAATGAACACAAAGATAAGAAAACTAATGAATTGATTTCTGAAACGATAGTAGTTGAAAGCAAAAAAACAGGAGTTTGGAGGGGGGAATTCGATGCTCCAGAGCTCTACCCCAAATTTCAAGACACAAAAGAAGAAAAAAGAGAAAAAATGATGGTTTTAAAGGGAAAAAGTTTATCAGAAACAGGATTGACAATCAAAGCTAAATCAATTAAAGCAGCGAAAGGGCGCCAAAATTACCTGAGAGATGCAACAGACAACAAGGTGTGGAGAGATGTCCATAAAAACTTTACCAAGGAAATAAACAGAAAATTAATTTCACAAATGGCAAAAGAAATAAGACTACATGCCTTCTGGAAGGACACAGGTTGATATATGAAAATTGATAATAAAAATAATAGTTAAGTTTGATTATTAGCAAGTAGGAATTTAGTAATTTTTAGATTGCTTGCTTAAATAAATAGTTGATAATGGTAACAAGGTATATTTCTATGTTGGGTGGAGGTGAGGAAACTTGATATAAGTAATAAATGATTTCGTTAACAAATATTAATGATAATAATAATGAAATGATAAGAGATATAGTTAATGACAGATATATGTACTGGTTTAATATAAGGAATTTGGATATAAATTGCAAATAATGATTTAGGGGGGGAAAAGGCTTAGAAATTTAATTAATTAATTCTTACTTTGAATATGTTATAAAGGTGTAATGCTATTGGATATATGAAAGATAACAAAAAATTAACTAAGTTTTATCATTAGTAAGTAGTAATTTAGTAACTTATAGATTGATATGTTAAATAAATAATTGATAAGGGCAATCTATTCCTCTAGCCACATGCATACCATGTATTTAATACTCCATGATTTATTGCACTCTACTAAGGCAGATGGAAAATTACCCCATATTGTGAACAACAAATATCTCTTACTTTTTGCCATATCCATAAGATATAGATACAGGATATCAAGTATATAAAGAAGCTTCTGTCTTTAGTCGAACTTAGTTTCTAATCTGTGCAAGTTCTAACTCATATAAATCTAAACATTATAGGTGCAATAATGCAATATGGTGGTGCCCAGCTAGGAAGGTGAGGCTCCCGCTGGATCGCCGAAGGTGAGGCTCCCACCATATCCATAGTGAAGGTGAGACTCATGCTGTATCCCCGGCAAAAGAAAGGCTCCCACTGGATTGCTGGATTGCCAGATTGCGGGAAGATTGCCAAAGGTCCTTGCCAAAGGTCCCACCAGATCCCCCACCAGATCCCCATTGAAGATCCCCACCGGATCCCAGCCAAAGGTCCCCGCCGAATCCCCGCCGAAGGTGAGGCTACCACCGCCCGAAGGTCCCCACCAAATCCCACTGAAGGTGAGGTTACCGCCTGATCACAGGAAGATTATAAGAAGATGAGGAAAGAGATGTCCATCTGCACCGCAACGTGGTGAGGCTTGAAAAACCCCACCAAAGATGAGGCTCCAGCCAGATCGCCGGGTGGTGAGGCTTGAAAAACTCCACTAGGAACATCTCTTTTTCCAGCTAGGAAAAGAGCTTCCAGTTACAGCATGAAAGGACACTCCACCAGTAAAAAATGATGTGACTTGAAGGAGAAGAAGACAGAAACTGCTTGAGGCAGTAAAATTCATCTACTACCAAGCCCTTTCATTAATTGATTGATTAGTGTAATATTGATTAGTTAATTGATTGATTAAATGATTGATTAACATATGATTGATTAATTGATTGATTAGTATAACATTGATTAATTGATTGGTTGGATAATTGATTGATTGATTAGTGTGGCATTGAGTGATTAATTAATTAATTTAACAGTGGATTCCAGCAAATAATAGGTGCTCAGCTACACAGTTATAAATAATTTTAAAATCACCAACTGCACCAGCGCCTCCACACCATACCTACCATACCATACCTCCACTATCAAACCCCCACTCAAAAAAAGAGATCTCTACCAATGACCCACGCGACCCCTGCATATGCTTCATATGTGCAGAATCTTTCGAGGAGGACGAGAGTACCATGAAATGCTCCCTATGTGACAAGTATGCTCACCACAAGTGCTTGGGATTAACCAAAAGCATAGCCCAATTTCTACAAGCATCCTCACTTAAAACCTCTCAGTGTGCGTTTCCACTTTTCTGCCCATTGTGCAGACCCAGACTGGACAAATTTATTGTCTTACTTGAAAGGGTGGACAACAAAGAAGCACAATTGGTATCCCTTGAGAAAAAAGATATAACATACAAAAGCGAAAATCAAAATCTTGAAATCCTATCCCAACCCAACCACCACAACCACAGATAACCAGCAACCCTGCAAATAGTATCTCCATCCTTGTCAAAGACAACATCAAACTTGAACAGAAGCATCCCAATGCTAGCTTATTTGGTCTTGAGGACATCAATGAATCCGATGACATCACAAAGGTTCGCAACATCAGCAGCAACTTTCAGCATCAACCATCTGTTCTGATGAAATTATCGACATCCCCTGCAATGGCTCTGAGTCCAAGAACAGCAACGGCTTGGTGGCGCCACTCTTCTGCAGAATCATTTGCAATAGTGAGTCCAGCAAACACAAATTCAGCTACACAATAAATTCACTTGCCAAAAGCTTCATTAACCCATAAGAAACTTCGTTCATTGCCCGACCTATTCATACTGTAACATGCCCATGCCCATGAGCACTGCTCAGAGCTCAAAAGATGCCAGGACCTAGGAGAGACTGATCTATACATCGACTACTGTGCTGACTGTATCAAACGCAAGACCAATGGCCCGTGTTCCAATACCTCCCCCATTGTTAACTAAAACTAGGTATGCACACCCCTAACTTCCTCCAGATCTACCACTACAGACCTTAAATGCAAGCTACGTAACTCAAGAAGCCTTGCAAACAAAATGCCTGCATTACTCCTCTTACTAAATATGGCTCTATTCGACCTTATATTTATCTGCGAGACATGGTTGAGTGTATCCTTCCCAGACTCCATTACCACAGTAAGTGACTATCATGTTTACGGGTCTGACTGTTTTTAATTTTAAACATTACATTATTTTTAATACAAATAATACAAACATAGTAATACAAAAAAACAAAAACAAAAAGAAAGAGAAAAGAAAAAGGGGAAAAAACAAATATTATAGTGCAGCCCCGGAGTGCACCCCCCTATTTTTAGCCCTTGTATTTCTTTGTCTATAATAATTAAAATATATAAAATATATTCCAATTGTGCCCTTATCACCTCCAAAACAACATATATTCTTGAGTAGGTTTATTTCTGTTGTTACTTTATCATTTGTTGCCATACTCCAAATTTCATTATACCACTCATTTCTTTGAATATCCCAATTTTGCCCCCAATATTTAGCCATCACTAATCTAGCTGCCATTATCAAATTTACAATCAATTCCTTTTTTGTTTCATTTATATCCTGTTTTTCCACCAGCAACAGTAAAGCAATTCTCGGTGACACGTCTAAATTTACATTCAAAAGTGCTCTAATTTCTCTAAACAGGAAGTCCCATATTTTTTGTGCACTGTCACAATCCCACTACATATGTTTATATGTTCCAACCTCTTTCTTACACCTCCAACAAATATTTGTACATTTACCATCTATTTGATTTAATTTATGTGGTGTTAGGTACGTGGTGAATTTAGTCTTACCAGAACTAATTGCAACAATCGGTTACATATTGATTTTACAGAAGATAACGTTGAAAAGGTACTACGCAACTTAAAACCATCTCTATCTATTGGCCCTGATGGATTATGTGCCTACTTCTTGAAAAAGCTTTCCACTGCTATAGCCGAACCTCTAAGCACAATCTATTAGGTATCTTTCAGAATCAGGTCCTTGCCTGACCTATGGTCATTAACCACGGTCATTCCTACCTTCAGAAAGGGAGACCCTAGCCTAGTAGAAAATGACAGACCAATCTCACTACGTTGCATCACCTGCAAAGTCATGGAATCAATCATCAACCAATCCATTACCCTCCACTTAGAGACAAACAACCTAATCTCTAATAAGCAGTTTGGTTTCAGAAAAAAATTGTCCTGTAATCCGCAACTCTGCAGAAACATTTGAACTTCACAACTCAACTAGGATAAAGCAATAGACATAATTTATATAGACGTCTGCAAAGCCTTTGATTCAATGGTACATGACAAATTAAAACTAAGCTCTTACGGCATTTCCAGATCCCTGCACAAGTGGATAACTGTGTTTCTGTCAAACAGGCAATAAGTAGTCAAAATAGGGAGCGCCCTATCAAACCCTGCACCAGTTAACAGCAGTGTCCCCAAAGGCAGTGTTTTAGGACCAACACTCTTTCTGTTTTATATAAATGACCTTTGCAATCATATTATAAACAGCTGCATTCTCTTCACTGATGACGTAAAACTATTTAACACCACTGACAATGCTGCTGCCCCACAAAGCGACCTTGACTCTGTGTCAGAATGGTCAAACAATTGGCAACTCCAAATCTCAACCAACAAATGCTTTGTCTTACACATTGGAAAAAAATCAACTCCAAATACAAGCTGAGTGGCTATGACCTTGTAGACGACCCTCACTCTATCAAGGACCTAGGAGTACTCACCTCAAACTATCTAAGCCCCAGAGTTCACTGTAACAGCATTGCCAAAAAGGCATTAAGAGTTGTTAACCTAATTTTGTGAAGCTTCTTCTCCGGTAACATTGTACTGCAAACTAGGGCACACAAAACCTTTGCCAGACCAATTCTTGAATACAGCTCATCTGCCTGGGATCCACATTGTATATCAGACATTAATACAATTGAGCGAGTCCAAAGGTATTTCACAAGAAAAATATTCCACTCCTCTGCTCACAATAGAATACCTTATGCCACCAGGCTTGAAATTTTGGGCTTGGAAAACCTAGAACTATGCCACCTATGGTCTGACCTAAATGTAGTACATAAAATTGTCTGCTACAATGCCCTACCTGTCAGTGATTACTTCAGCTTCAACTGCAATAATACACGGGCAAACAATAGATACAAACTCAAGGTAAACTGCTTCAAACTCAATTGCAAAAATACGACTTCAACAACAGAGTGGTCAATGCCTGGAATGCACTACCTGACTCTATTATTACATCCTCAAACCCCCATAACTTTAACCTTAAGCTATCTACCATGAACCTCACCCCTTTCCTAAGAGGTCTGTAAGGGGGCGTGCATAAGTGTACCAGCGTGCCTACCGTTTATTCGTACCCATTTCCTGTGTTCATGTCCACGTTTATACTGTACTTTTACCTGTTATGTGGTACATGTTTGACAAACTAAATAAATAATAAAATAATAATAATAAATATATAATTTATTGCCCACAACATATGGCCTAATATTTAATTATTGCATACTGTCAGATATAAGATTGGATTCAAATTGGATAGCAAAACTTCCAAACGGACATCTTCAAACTAGATTAGATTAATTTTTGTCTCTTCTTCTCCTTGATAGGAGCTGGTCATTCTTGTAGCATTGCAGTTTGTTCAGAATAACTGACATTTTTATCAAAAGAAATATCTCCTTTAATTTTTCCCAAATAAGGTAGCAAATGTTTAGTGATATTTCTGAAGCTAATTTTTAAGAATCAATAAACCACAGAATGAAAGAAAAACATATTTTACCTCCATTGTTATTTGATAACCTTGGAAAGCCTTTAGTCTCTTTTGTTTCTCTTCTTCTTGCCCCATACTTATCCATGTGTCTGTAATTAAAACACTGGCCCCCTTGGCAGCTTCCAATGGGTTAGTTGTCAGAAGCAATTTGGTGCCATACTGATCAAATAAAGGAAAAGAGGTATGCTAAGTTAACATGCTGTAGACTAGAAATCACATTTTAAAATGTAATGCTCATACCTTTATAGAATATTCTTCAGCTATTTTGATTACAGTGGGATCTGGTTCAAAACCCTATCAAATAAGAAGAAACATATTACAATATGAACTAATATTGATAAAACCTTTAACATTCTGAAAATGGGCTAATTATAAAATGTCTAGCCTTGTAATGGTCTCTACATAGCAGGGTAAAAGGGAAAGGATGTGCTGAAATGTGTGTTATGTCACAATTTAACTTATACCAAATTAAAGTTTGTTCCCTAATAAGTGTCCATCAGGAAATAAAATAATTCTCTAGGTTTCATTACTGTTGCCTAGATGATTAGTAGGTACTGAACATATTTAATGTGGGCTTTCTACATATACAATAAGTGGTATGTCTTACAATTTTTTCTACCCTTCTTCAAGGACTGTCATGTTCATGTGTTAGGTTGTTACTATTATATAATGCCAATAGTCTTCCTTTTCAAGTACAATGATAAAGATTGGGCTGTTTTGGTTATGGTTTGAACTGGAATATGACTAGATGGTAGACAGAGTTTATCTTTTTTATCAAGTATTTAAAGTTCTTGCTGTATAGAATAATTTCTGGACATCTGTACAGTAGTCTTTGCTTATTGACCTCTCATACAGCAGGACCCCCTATCTGTCAGAAATTGCAAAAATACTACATATAATTACAGCAGCAAGGATTGCTTTTGCCCAGAAATTGAAAACAAACTAACTCCAAGCGAAGAGGAAATAATAAGAAAGGTTATGGACTTCTGCTGAAATGGACAAATTAACTAAAGAAATTCAGGGAAAAGAAGAATCAGAATTCTATCAGATATGGGATAAATGGTATAAGTGGATGGAGGAAAGAAACAAGAATCAATGAAGGAATATAACAAAACTCAAAAATAATAGTTATGAGTAAAATAAGAGAGTTAAGAATGGTGAAATCCAAATGAAATACAATAGAAGAGGAAATAATATAAGGTGAGCGGTATCGATTGATAATTGCTATTAGAAAGAACAGGAAGCTCCTGTTTGTATTGCATTGTGTAAATGTGTTGTACGTCTAAGTTTTGTGTGTGTATATTTTACATGTTTGTTAATAAAATTGAAAAAAAAAAAGAAATTGCAAAGGGGTTGGATGAGTGGTACTTAGCACTGGTCCTCAAAATCCCAGCCATTGGAGCACTCCAGCCATGTGATTACAATTCAGATGCTTGGCAATCACCTCATGTTTACAATGGTTGCAGCAATGTCCCACGGTCACATAACCACTATTTGCAGCCTTTATTGCCAGCTTTAAGTTAATAAGGAAGCAAGCAAGGGAAATTGCATGTCACTCTGGTATGCCCCCTCCCCCCCCCCGCATTCCTGTATCCCACCATGCTTTCCTGGGCCTCCCTACATTTACACATATGCTTGCATGCATCCCATGCCTTCTTTTCTGGCCTCCCTGTGCTCACATGCACCTGGTGCAGTCCTTTCCCGGTCCCCCTGTGCTTACACACAACCATCAGCACCATCCTCCCTTATTCTCACTGTATGGGCTGAACACCCATTTCAACTCATGTGTGGCTTGTGCCAGGCTTCCCAAGGTCATCCCCACCCCTGTGGCAATCCCACTCCTTACCTGGGACTACTGTCACTTTCAACTTAACGATTGCACTGCACCCTCCTTCCCTGCACTTGCATCACTTGTGCTGGACTATAGCACCTCCTCTCCCCCAACTCATTTATAGCCTGTGCCAGGCTTCCCAGGGCCTTTCCCATTCCCTTTGGACACCCTCCTCCTAGACTCCTGATACTTCTCCCATAACAACCCACTCAGGGGTGGGTTCCTGCCAGTTCTAACCTCTTCTATAGAAGAGGTTCCACAAATCTATTGTGCCGTTTAGAACCAGTTCCAGCTCCCTCCCCCCGCCCGTCTGCACCACACTTGCCCCGCCACCGCTCACTGATTGGCTGGCTCACCAATCACCCCGCCTGCCTCTAAGAGTCCTATCTAAACCTTAAAGTCTTAAAGTGTCAAGTTTGAACATCCCTGGGGGGGGGGGTTCTAAAGGGTTAGGGGTGCAAGGGTCTTGTAACTTGACAGCTTTAAGACTTGCACACTTCAATGCCAGAGTTCCTGAGCCAACGTGACTGGAGGAGGAATTCTGGGAGTTGAAGTCCACAAGTCTTAAAGCTGTCAAGTTTGAACACCCCTGGGGTTTTTTTTTCTAAAGGGTTAGGGGTGCAAGGGTCTTGTAACTTGACAGCTTTAAGACTTGCGTGCCTCAAATGCTAGAGTTTCTGAGCCAACATTTTGGTTGCTAAGCAAGAGCGTTGTTAAGTGAGTTTCACTACATTTTACAAGTTGGCCACACCCACCCAGTCACATGACTGCCAAGCTACTCCCACTCGGTCACATGGCTGGCAAGCCAGTCCCACCCGGTCACATGGCTGGCAAGCCACTCCCACAAAGCAGGCCACACCTACAGAAGAGGTTCTAAAAAAAATTGAAACCCACCACTGAACCCACTGTCTTGGCTTAAGATAACAACCGGAACTGCCTGGATTACCTTTGCTAAGTGATGCAGTCATGTAACATTGTGATTTACAATTGCATCACTTAGCAATGGCAGTCCTGGTCTCAATTGCTATCATAACCAGAGGAGTACCTGTAATCTTGTGGTATATCCTGTATTAAATAAATGAGCTGATTTATTACCAATTCAAATTCAGCTACAAAATACACAGCGGAGGAAGTGGGAGGGAGGGGGAGGATAAAAAGCAGAAAAAAATTCCCTTTCTGTCTGTAATACTGAAACTTAATAAGAGTTCTTCCTCTCCGTTCTCTCTGCTTTCCTAATACAATATCCTCAGGATGATAATCCTGAGTTATACTCTACCATATTTTGAAAGTCCATGTTGGGTGAAGGCTGTACAAAGGGAATAAGGTGAATGGTAGCAAATATTTGCAAGCCATATTTGCAAAATATGGACAAGAGTTATATTATGCTCTCTTTTAAATTATTTCTGGTCCACCAAGTTCCTCATAGTTAAACTGATGACTAGAGGTAGTAGGCAAAAAAATAAATAAATGAGTTACCTCTTCTGTACATAGCATACTATGCTTAAAATCTTTTAAACATTGAAACATCACAAACGGACTTCTGTTTATAACAGTAACATTCCCTTACCTTTGGAGTAGCAACATGAAGATTCATCCCAAATTTAGCAGCACTTAACAGAATAGAGTTTAGAACATTGTTTCCATCACCTATCCAACAGAGGGTCAATCCATTCAAGGACCTATAATGTTCCTATCCCCAAAAATAAATAAAACAAGAAAGAGAGAGAGAAGGAAAGAGAGAGATAACATAGAAATTGGAATCTTTTGAGATAAGGAGCAAGTAGAACAATGTTAATATGCATAATATAGCAATAGTACTGCATATTTATTAAATCTGAATAATATTTTTATCATAAATTGCAGGTAATAATTGGCAATAAGTATTGGTTTTGGCCTATTTGTTGTCAATCTAAATTTTACTTGCTCTTCTTTATTTCATTGCAGGGTATTATATTTTGTTAATACAATTATTGTTATAACTATTCATTATTATCCATTATTGTTAATGAATTACTATTTTAGCCAAGGCTGAATCAATACATTATTGTTATAATAATAAATGGAAAATCATATTTAACCCTGCAATAGCTTTTTTTTTGGGGGGGGGGGGTGGCAGACTGAAATTCTGTTAGCATGGTAGTCTTAGCATCTAGGGAGATTCTCAGTCATCCAGGTCATGGATGTCCCAAAGGTACTTTTTTCAAGAGGCAGCTGGTCTTTCTGGTTTTTCTTTGAAGACGTTTGGCTTCTCATCAAAACCTCCAGGTGACCTTAATGATCCACTAAAAGAATACAAATGAACAGCTGTCTGCAGGGAGCATAATTCCTTCCATTTCCCACCATCCAGCTGAAGAAGCTTCTTGGATGAGAAGCGAAATGAAAACCAGAAAGTACAGTTTGAAAAAAGCACCTTTGGGATAATAGCCTTAGATAATTCTAGTAGCCATTGCTAGCCAATAAAAAAGTATTCTCTAATCCCTCAACACATAGAGAAAGTTATATCAGATGATGGAAGCCAAACAGTAATTTCCATTGCATTCCATTCCTTCTACATCCCAGAATCTAGGGGGGGGGGGGGAAGGAAAAATATGGTTGATAATGTAGGTATTCCAAAGGGTAACTTGTATGGGGATTTATTAGCACAGCAAATAGGCAGTGAATTGCTATGAAAAAGTAAATCATGTGATATCTGAAAACATATCAATTCTTGACCATGAAATATACTATAAAAGTGAAAACTATGGTAGATAAAATGATACCAGACAAATAGAAAATATGAAAATGGCTTAATTAATTCTACGTTATGAAATTGCATGATGTTATACTTTTAAAACAGTTTAAGTAGGCTGACTGCTTCTCATTTTCAATTAAGAGTATTTGCTAATTCATGGTATTACTATATAGTTGTTCCATTAGCTCTTCATCTATATTTATTATAGAGAAAAAACTCAATCACAATACATGGATGCCTGGGAAAGGCTTCAGTGTCTTCTGCAGTGCAGAGATTTTTGGTATCCTGAAGGGATGTTCTTGGTTTTTTTTTTCATGCACTGAAAGACATCCAGTCAAAGATCATTTGGGTGAGTCATCCAGTCAAAGGAATGACTGTACACTTTAAGCAGCAAGCGGTTGCTCGATCATTAAAACATATTTCGTTCACGCACATATTTTTATAAAACAATTAAGCAAGGAAGTGTATATATAAACTTTATTTCATATATAGTGGCATTGAAATAAAATAAGCTGAACGGATACAAGCTTTCATATATGAGGGAGGAAAAAGAGTGTTTCAGGCGGCGGGCGGTTCCAGGCTGCCGGGATCACAGATCCATCTCCTGGGCCAGGAGCAGAAGCCGACCACCCTCCATATGGGCCAAGGATTAATCCAGACTGGACTACATTTGGAGGGAGCCAGGCAAGTAGGAGCTGTGCACGGCAGGCAGAGAGTGTGTGTGGTGGTGGTGGTGGTGGGTTCCTCTGGCGAAGACTCAGTGCCACCTTTCCTTCCTGAGCTCCAAAGTTTTAGGTGGGCAGGATGTCACGCCAGCTGCCTTCACCCCTGGCCAGCCCGGGAGACCAGATGGCCATTAGGGAGGCTTTTGGGGGGCCTAGAAGTGAACTTTGCAGGAGGCCCGTGCCCGGCCCCAGGCATGCTGTGAAAAAGCAGGTGTCAGTGGAGGCAAATGAGCCAAGACCAGATGCCAGGTGCACAATGGGGTCTTTTGAGATGGTGGCATGGGGGAAGGGTGTGGCGCAGGATTTTGTTTTGCCTCCACGTTGCAGGTTGGAAAGGGGCTGCTCTGCTTTAATGAAGCGAGGCCGAAAGTGGGTCATCCATGGAGGGATGAGGAGGGCTCTCCCTCCATTTCTGAGGGAGGAGGGGGAAGCAACTTGTCTAAGAGTGGAAATGGGCAGCCAGCAGCTGATGGGTAGCCGAGGGGAGATAAAAAGGCGGTCTCAGTGTTGGGGGGGGGGGGTCAGAAGAGAAAGAAAGGGGGGAAATCTCTCAAAGCAGCCCCTTGCATATTCATGGGGGGGAATGGCAGGTGTTGCCCAAAGTATCCCCCCGCCTTGTAGGGTCGGTCTGACCGCCAAAGGATGAATGCCTTTGCAAAGGAGAATCTTTGTGCCCAAAGCAATTCAACCTGCTTTTTTAAAAAAGGGGGGGAGCTTAGCGGCTCCTTAGGAATTCCTGCTTCTCCAGACCATCCAGGCGGAGGCCAGCCGGCTTCTGCTCCTGGCCCAAAAGATGGATCTGCGATCCCCGCAGCCTGGAACTGCCCACTGCCTGAAACACTTTTTCCTTCCAGATTGCAAAAACAGGGCACGTGTTCCTCCTGGCCAGATCCATCTCCCGTTCCCAGCTAATCAGCTGCTCCTGATAAATCAGGCTGCAATAATGTGCTGAAGCTAAAAAGGCCGTTGGCTGCAAGGACACTAGCCAGATTAACATTGATGGATGCTGCTAGGCAAAGGCAGAAACTTTTTTCCTGTTTTCCTCCCAAAAAATTAAGGTGCTTATTATACTCTGATGCAATTTATACTCTGAAAAATACGGTATTTTTTCATTGTTTCACTCCTTTTGGAAATATGATGTCAGGGATTTGGACAGGAGGAAATAACAACAGTCATAAATGTTTATACAAATCTTGATGATCTGGCATCATACAGTCTATATACTGTATTTTTCAGAGCATAAGACACACCTTTTTTCCTCAAAAAAGAAAAAAAGAAAATCTGGGTGCATCTTATACATTGAATACAGCATGTTTTGCCTCCAGAAGCCCCACCCCCTTCACAAAAATGGCCGTGCTTACCCTTATGGAGGTTTTCAGAGAACTCCTGGGGGGTGGGGTGGGCAGAAATGAGCAGAAAATGAACTGGTTCCCCCCCCCCCCCAGCCTCCAGCAGTACTCTTTAAGCCTCCATAAGGCTATGAATGCAATTTTTTTGACAAAAAAGGGCCCATTTTTGCAGGAAAAAACCTAGTTGGTAATGAAATGTCTGCAACAAAACCACCAAGCTCAGAAAACACTAAGAACTCCACAGTTCAACCCTGAACTACAAATACTTTCTTCTATCAATTTCTTAAGTTCAAATCTTAACTCTCTAAGATAGACCTATACATATTCTTAAACTCAAATATACCTAATTTCTTAGCACAAATTGCTAAAACTATACTTTAAATCAAAGAATGGAAAGCTATTACCTGGAGTGTAAGATAATCAGCTAAAATCTGGATAGGATGATCAAAATCAGACAACCCATTTATCACTGGGATTACGGCTTCTTCTGCAAGTGTGATTAGGTCGCAATGTTTATATACTCTGGCCAAGATTGCATCTGTCATGGTTGACAGTACGCTATAGAAAACAAAATATAAAGCTTTTGCAAAGGATCAATGTAATTCTCAGTTCCAAATAGCATCCAAAATTAAATCAGAGTCCAAGGCAAAGTATTGCTCAAAGTTCCAAATTATTAAGAGAGCCATGTTGGCACATCTGGGGGAAACCCGAATCTGAGCTTCCTGGTTTTTCCCCACCCAGTTGAAAGTTCATGCTCTTGCCCCCACACCCACAAGTCCATCATATTGTCTAATCTTCCACTGCCATGCTGGCAGTTCCACCCATCCAGTTCCGGTCAGGTACAGAGGTGTAGAGACAAAGGATGACCTTCGATTCTAGAAAGAAATTTTATTTTGGCTATATAGCATTTTACTCTGTACCATCCCCCCTCCCATTTTCCCACAATAAAAACAGCGTAGTAGAATAATAGAAAGTGTGGCAGGCCAAAGATCCAAAAAGGAATATGGCTGCAGGCCTGACAGCAATTATCTCTCCCAATTTTCCTTCTACCTGAATAATTTTAACCATTTTACACACTTTAAAATATGTAGCAGTATATGTCTATGTGCCAGTTATGTTGCAGGGAATGCACAGATATACAGTATCAATGTAATGTTATGAGAAAGCAGGCAAGTGGCTAAGTTCACACATAATGTTAACTTATGTCATTATTGAATAAAATTAAATTGACTGACTTCAATCATAAAAATATATTGTAACTGCTGAAATTCTGTATCATATTTATTCAAAATAAACAAATAACAATATTTAGAAAGGGATGTATTAACTATTGAAACTAAAATGTACATACTTTATAAATAATGCAAAAAGTAACTAGTCTTTATATCTTTAAATTTCACTTATATATGTATTCTCTCTCTCTCTCTCTCTCTCTCTCTCTCTCTCTCTCACACACACACACACACACACACACACACACACACACACGGTATTCAGCAGGTTCTGATCACTTCTGGAGAACTGGTAGCAGAAATTTTGAGTAGTTCAGAGAACTGGTAAAAACCACCTCTGACTGGCCCCGCCCCCATCCATTCTCTGCCTCTTGAGTCCCAGCTGATCGGAAAGAAATGGGAATTTTGCAGCAACCTTTCCCTGGAGTGGGAAGGGAATAGAAATTTTTTACAGTATCCTTCCCTGGAGTGGGGTCGTAATGGAGATTTTACAGTATCCTGCCATTGACATGCCCATCAAGCCATGCCCACCAAGCCATGCCACACCCACCAAGTCACACCCACAGAACCGTTAGTAAAAAAAAATTTGAATCCTGCCTCTCTCTCTCTTTCTCCCTCTCTGCTAGCAACATGAAGGATTTACATAAATAATATTTAATTCTAGGTTACAGAACTTTATGGATTTTGTCTGTGAAGAACATCTTAAGACAGTGATATTTTTTTAAAAAATAGCTTTATTTTTTTAGACAAACAAACACAAACAAAACATAAAACATAAAACCATCTTCCAGTTAAATACAGTGTGTCGGTTGGTTACAAAACCTTTGTACATCCTCTCCATAGTCCTCACTTACAATTTATATAAACTCTCATATTATCAATCTAGTATATATGTATACATTATTATCATTATTAATCATTTATTTAACTATAACTATTATTACTTCATTTTATGTGAGATATTCTGAATTTTAAATTAATTTATATTATGGCATTTCATTACATTATCCCAAATCCATCCAATGGTAGTACATCTTTATATTATATTCTATATCATTCCATTATCCTTGTATTGTAAGATTCTCTAGTATATTTCATTTCCATATATTTTAACTAACTATTGATAAAATAAATCCCATACCTTATAAAATTGTTTATCTTCTTTTTTTTATTAAAAGTTTTTTTTATTTTAAATTTTCAAAACAAACACAACACAAAGAATCCTCCTTCTTTACATTCTGTAGAAAGTATATCAGTTGGTTACAAAAAGATTTTGTGCATCTCTTCCACTGTCGTCACAAAATTCATATTAACTCAAGTATTTTAAATCAGATATTTTTATACATATTACCATCATCATACCTCCATTTTCATTTGACTATAATTGTTTAAATGTCCTTCATCATAATGTACCAAGATTTAAAACCTGACCACATACTGGCATTTCATTTGTTATTTCTAATATCCTCCAATAACACTATATCCTTATGGCCTATTCTGACTAAACATCAATAATATTTAGTAACAAAAATTTCTAATCCTCCTTTCCAAATCACTGTTTACAATTTACATCCAATTTCCTTATGTTGTACACACACATACATACATACACACACACACACATATACATACATTGTTATCATTATCCCTCCTTCATTTAACTCTATGCATTATCATAGCATTCCCCCCCCTAATAATCAAAACTTAGCTAAATTCAACTTAGTTCTTTTTTATTAACCTTTATATATAACCAAATAATTTCAAATCTTCCTTTCATAGGTACCATTTAATATTCATATCCAATTACTACTTGTCATACCAATACATATTTATACATTATTATCATTATCAGTTGTTTATTCAACCATATCTATTGTCACTAAATTTCACTAGTTTTAGATTCTACACTTTCATCTATCAACCAGTATCTTTCCAATAGCAAAACAATCTCATGTCTTCTGCCATTTGTGGTATCAGTCCTCTAATCATCTACTTAATCAAATTTGCATGGACTCCTCTTTGCAACTCATTGCTTATTGAGTCTCTCATGTACTTTCGATGCCCTTCTTCTGTTTCCTTGATCAGCTTATCTTTAATTGTCAGTGGTGTTATCAATGATGTTGCTAATAATATTTCTCTCTTTAAATCCATACATTCTTTTGTTTTTTCTTCTTCTGTATCTTGCGATCTGGGGTAGAGTTCCCCTACATTTAATTCCTATTTCCGTATTCCACTCTTTCCATTTCCAAACACAAACCAATCACCATAGATATCAGCGGATTTAATTTCTTTGTAGTCATTTTTCTCTTCGGTTTTTAGGAGTCTAACCTCCACTTTTTCCACTTGATAAACATCTCCAACTTCTTCATCATATTTTACTGTTAGATGCTCTAGATTTTCCAACTACTTCTCCGTCCTCTCAAATGTGATTGGTAATTTCTAAATTTCAAACATTATCTTTTGCAAACTTAAAGCTTCTTTCTGCTGTTGAAGTTGTGCCATAATTTCCAGCTGACAAATACTGCTGCTCTGGCTTGAAGGATTTTTACAAGGTTAAACATAAATTCACAGTAAAATCTTATTTTCACTTTCTCTGGTCAGAAATATAGTTCAAAAGGACACCTGTGTAAACAATTCATCCTTTGGTTCTTATCATTCTCTATAAACAAACCGTGAGACTTTGAATTGCCAAGCCAGACTGTTCAGTGAGGAAAGTGAAAGTGCTTTGTTCCCAATACACAAGCCTCCAGCCTCCGAGCCGCAGCACTAACTTTCCCTCTGTTGTTAGAATTCTCTTTGTTTCCTTCTTTTCTTTTCTTTTTTATATTCCAAGTTAAAAGAATAAAAATCAAATTGTTGAGTAAAAGAGAGGAGAAAAAGAGGAAAACACACATAGTAATGAGGAAGGAGAATTTTAGTCCATAGGTTGCAATAATAATAATAATAAAAAGATAGAAGAAGAAAACTTAATCTATTCGTTTTAAAAGGCTTGCATAAATTCCATCCATAAAAATAGCATTTAAGAGCAAGATAACACCCTGACCAAAACCATTCAAAGCTTAATTCCACTGCTTATTTCTTCTGTTCTCAGATTTAAATTAATTTTAAGTTTTTTGGAGGAAGTCTCTTTTAAAACAGTAAAAATTCCTCACCAGCTGTAAACACTTTCTCTTTCCGTTTCCTTCCATTTGGAGCCGTCCCAACTTCATCAGCCTAGGGGCTGTGCTTTTATCGCCAGCTAGAAGAACTTCTCCTGGGTCGATCAGGGACTTTGCGGTGTCCCTGAGATCAGCAGGACGTATTCTTCCCGTTTGCCGTCTCTGCAGGATGGTTTAGGTCCGATTGGACCACCCAGTGATAAAGTTTCGGCAGCGATCTCAGAGCATTGAGATCACATGTCCATTTTGTAGCAACGTTGGCTCCTCCTCCAAAATTGTTTATCTTTGCCACTGCGGATTTTTGTTTGCCAGCTGTGCTTCAACTCTAAGACATACGGTAGACTGATCTGACCCTTATCACAAACTCACTACGCATGTCCACACCTTCTTCCACATTCCTTCATCATTATTATTTCACTTCTTTGCTTATTTTGTTCGCCTGCCAAGGTGGTAGGCAGGAACTCTGCCAAAATGTAATCGTTAGCTAGTAAGTTTGTGTTTTCATTTTCTTTACAATAAAATATGTTTCTTAGAATATATCTCGGGTTTAGTTTGCTTGATTATCAAGTATTCTTCAAGGAGAAGCCACGGTTCATCCCCCATTAAATACAGGGCTGAATTTACACCCTGACAAGTGGTAGCAGAGGATGGTTCAGATTTATGGCTATTTTGGATTGATTTATGGTTTTTCTTTGCTTGTTACTTTGATGATAAGCATCTAGGCTAATTAGGTAGATGATTAATTTAACAACTGCGGAATGCTGAGTTTAATCACTTCTAAAATGCCAAAAAAGAAGAAAAAACTAAAAAAACTTTCTGCAAGAGTTATAGATGTCTCTGATCTCTCTGATGAAGAAGCGAAAAGCATTTTACACAGGTTTTCAACCTTTCAAATGCCGCTTGCTTCAGCAACCAGACTGGATGGAGAAACTGCTGTGGGAGAAAAAATGGAGGAAAGGTTTCAAGAAGAAGAAGAATACAGAAAAGCTGCTTTTGAAGGCGATGTGCTAAGACGAAGGTCAGTGATGCCCCCTTCTTCTTATGCATGCTCCCAAACAGTTCTTCAAGAACCTGTAGATTTTTAAACGCTCGGTGCAAGGCCAAAGTTTTCACAACCGGAAGTGCATTTTCACTCCCACACAGAGCAAGAAACTTATCATTCTCCTTGAAGCTCTAACCAAGCTATAAAAGGCTATCGTGATCAAATAGAAATTTTTGAACGTGAGCTATCCCAGGCAAAAATGGCCTTATCTATGCTCGAGCCAGATAAGAGGGATTCTCCTGTTTTTCAAATTTCTGAAAACGCCATCTTGGCTCCTTCTCCAAAGCCTAAGATACACCCCCTGGAGGATATTGTGTCAGGCAAATCAGAACAGAGAGCTGTGTACATGTCACAATTGCCACAAGACGTTCTTTCTTCTCAAGTTACACATGCCACGCAGGCAGAAAGATTAACTGAGCAGCCTAAAGCTGAAATTGCAGCATCATCTCCTGGCAGAAGTAATTTACTAGAGAAAGCCGACATGCATAGTAAATTCCAGGAGCAATTACAGATATTATACCAGACATTATTAAACATGTCCTTAACTCACTCAGATATTCAAGCTGCAATGCAACAAGTGTCTCCAAAAGCCCAATCTTCAGCACCCCCTAGTGGTGCTGGTGTCTTCTTAAATGGAGCACAACAATATCTAATGCAGCAAAGGCAAATGGCTGCGTCTTCAGCAGGCCATGTTAATATTGCAGCTCAAGCACCGGCCGCAGCTATAGCACAGCAACCACAGGTGTGACTACAGCATCCACAGTGTCAACAACAAGTACCGTATATTTACCTGCACAGCCAGCATTTCAAATGCACATTCCTCAACAGGCATTTTCTGTTGCTCCATTGACTGGTGAGTCAAAATTAAAAATGTCAGGACAGAATTATAAGGCCTGGGTCAGTGAGGTTGCACTTTTGCTTCGCAGTGAAGGTACCCTTTGTATGGTGTTTAATCCTCCTGTCCAGCCATGGACTCCTGCAAGAAGAGACTTGGAGACTAAGGCTTGCACAACATTATTGATGTCCATGGATACTGAATTGCAGGTTACTTTTCCATCTGATGCAACAGCCCAACAAATTTGGGCCCAATTGGAAAATTGCTACAGCCCCGTTTCAATCAAATCCTCATGTTTGCTCATGTCTGAGTTCCATGGTTTGAGATTGAAACCTGGTGAACAAATTGGAGGATATTTAACCAAACTGAAAGGAATGAGAAAAGAATTGAGAGAAAGAGGCCTTTTTATTGATGATATTCAAATGATCAGCATTACATTAACTCATTGAATTATGAATGGAAAGATGCCATTGCAAAGATTAACCAAGTGCCTATTGCTCAACGCACAGTGGACAATATTTGCAGACTTTTAATTGAAGATGAGGCACTTATGTTAGCCACACCACATTTGCGACAACCACCCACATCAAGATTGCTGCCACCTGAAAATGCTTTCCTTCCCAATTCCCCCGTGAACATTGCAGAGCCACGCACCCTCCTCCTCCTCTACAGACTCGCCACCTGTTTTCTCCTGGCCAGTACCATCAGCCGGGGGAGGCAGGGAGAAAAGCGAGAGGGCAGTGCAGTCGGGTGAGGGCACAGGACCTGGGCATGGACAGGCAGGCAGATTAGAGGCAGCTGGCCGATGGCCAGCTTGCTGGCTCAGCTGCTGGCCACCTGGAGTGCACAGGCAGCAAAGGAAACCAGCATTGTGGCTCTATTAAGATGCGCATTTTGTGGTGGGGCACAATTTGGGGTCGCAGGTAGGGCAGGGGATGGGGTGTCCTGGCAGCTGCTTCTTGGAGCCCACTGCCTACACCCTTAAGTGTCACTGCCAGTGACCATGATTTCGCACCCCCTCTCCCAGATAACAGTCGACAGGAGAGGAGAGGCAGCACGCCGGGCGAAGTTTCTTCTGCCGGGTCCCAGGTCTGGAAGGCGCCTTCACCAACCCTACCCCAATGAGCGAGGGGAGGGGAGAGTCCAGCAGCACCCGGGGCACTTCTTCACCACTGGCAGGGATGCAGGGCTCCCCATCCCCTGCCCCACCTGCCACCCCCAAATTGTGCCCCACTGCAAAATGCGCATCTTAATAGAGTCGGGTAGCTCCATTGCATCTCTCGGCTGGTCTTTGCAGGGAAAACCTTGCACGATAAAGAAAAACTTCATGAGAATGATGCAGGTTTCCTTTGCTGCCTGCGCACTCCAGGTGGCCAGCAGCCGAGCCGCCAAGCCAGCCATCAGCCAGCTGCCTCTGCCTGTCCTGTGTCCACACCCGGCTCCTACGCCCTCGCCAGACTGCGCTGCCTTCTCGCTTTTCTCCCTGCCTCCCCCAGCTGACGGTGCTGGCTAGGAGAAAACAGACGGTGAGTCTGTAGCTGAGGAGGAGGGCACGTGGCTCTGCGATGTGCACCGGGGAACTGGGAAGGAAAGCATTTTCAGGTGGCAGCGCATGCTGGAACCGCCTGCCACCTGAAACACGATGCACTTGTTTGGCCTCTCCACGCACCCTTTTTGGAATCAGGGAGGGATCGTGGTGCTGCTGCCCAAAAATGCTTTCATTGAAAAGACTTTGAACGCAATTCCCCAGGCTACTTCGACAATCAGGTTCCAAGTGAAAGTGAGGATCCCCGCCATATGGAACCCCTGAAAATGTGACGCATGGAGCAGGTGGGTAGAGCTACATTCAGAGTATAAGATGCACCCAGATTTTCACCCTCTTTTGGGGGGATAAAAAGGGTGTCTTATACTCCAAAAAATACGGTAAGTGACAATTGGGAACAATTGGGAACATGACAAAGGAAAAGAAGGAGGGGGGGAACAGAAGCTAAAAATACACCAAGGAGACTCGCTTTGTTTGATCTTGTTCTAATTTACATACCTTAAGAAACTCTAATCAATGAGAGGTAGAAGTTAATAAGAAGAAAAATCAAGAAAAAGCACTATTTTCTCTGTTCATAATTCTATCTTTCCTGGATTTAAAACTGGACGTAAACATAACAGGTTGTACTGCTGAAAAATCATCAAATTGAAAGAATACGGAGCCATTTGTCAAAGGGAAGAACAAAGAAAGTGAAGCTATTAAGATGTTTCCCCCTTCTCTTCCTCTCCATTTCAGCTGAATGGAAAAATAGAAGCCGGATCAAAATTGGGAAATAAGAAGAAAATGTGGAACTTAAATTATAACAAACTGTAATTTTTGAACTGGACATTATGGAAAGTTGGGAAATTGAAGAAATACGTGAAATTATAAAAAATATGCATGAGTCATTAAAATTAAACAAACAGAATTCTGGAGTTAGAAATTGAGGAGAGACAGGAAATGAGGGAAGAAGAGGGGAGGATAGTGAAATTGTAGAAATAATGGAAAATAAAAAGCAGACAAAAGATTTCACTAGGTTTGACAGTGGCACAGGGAAAATCGAAAAAAGGGGATATGTGTCAACTTGTAAAGCATTTCCATGACTATTATCAAGTTGTCATGGGAGGGAGAATTCCATGCATACCTTCGACCAGAGTTGGATCTCAGGTTTCTACAGCAGGCATGTGAGATGCAAAGTTCACAGACTCCTGTAGCACTTCATTGATGGATATGATTTATGACACAGACTGAGGGGAGGGGAGACACAGGGGTAAAGTTCAGAGACCATTAACCGGAAATCAGTTTCAGTTCTGCAGAAGAACATTCCAAAATGTTGCTCCTAATAAATAACTGGACTTCTTTTGAACTTTGTCTCGAGGCTCATAAATTAAATAGAGCATCCTTTGGAAACTTCACAGAGAGCTGAAACTGACTTTTAAAATCTATCAAGATTTCCAGGTTTCCTAAATCCCGGGCTCTCCAACCACTTCATGATATTTGGGGTGATTGGAGAGAAAATCAGGCAACTATGGCAGAAGAGAGCCTGATGATAGCTGGAGGAATGCAGCCAGCTCCACACATCAAAGCTGCAGACATCCAAGCTGTGATGCCTTTCTCAGGGGCAGAAGCAAGAAAGGATGAGTATTGTTGGAAATTAGCCCCTAAAGCAGCTGAAGTTGAGTCCCTTACCCCAATTCCCAGATAAAGGGAAGGGTCTTGAGCGAGCTGGCAAGGATGGACTGGATGTGAGACTGGGCACAAGCCAGTTCCCAAAGCCCCAGATGGAATCCCTGGGGAATGCAATAGAGCAACTGAGGTAAGATTTTTACCCTTCATGATGACGGGCCATCATGCTGCCCAAAAGAGAGGGGAGGTAAATCCAATCCTGTTGAAGGGAGGAGACGCAAACTGAAGCACAGCCCCCGTCCTCCACCCAATAGAAGGAGAAGGAGCCCAAAACTGCAACTAGTGCATCTCCCACACAGCAGGCAGGCTGCTCAGGGCAGGCAACCCCCTGCCTCTCTCCAAACTAGAGGTGAGGAAGATGGCCATCCACATCAGGCGCAAGGATATAGAGGCCAACAGGAGGTTGGAGGAGTAGGGCTGAATGACCCGCCCCAATTCAGGGGAAAGTTTTATGGGGACTCAGACCAGCTAGCTCTATTCCTTGATTCAGCTGATATCCACCTAGAATGCTGTGGGCATCCCTACCCATCCCCCAGAGACATGGTGAATACCATCATAGAGGGGCTAGAGGGAGAAGCAAGGGAATGGTTAACAGCCCTCCACAAGAGGAGAGCCCCCCAACTGCAAGACATGGATGACTTCTTGCAACTGCTAGAGGCCAGAATTGAGATGGTGGAGGAGGACCCATATGAGGAAGAGGAACTCAGCAACCTAAAGCAGAGGGATCACCCCATCAAAGAGCACACGGGTGAATTTAGGAGGATCATTGGAAGGCTACTCCCTTTACCACAGCAGCTGCTGGTGAATTTTTTCAAAACAAGCTTGGACAAGCAAATTGCCCAGGTAACCGCATACCGTGATATCCCAAATCGACCCTCTGAGTAGTTCCAAGTAGCAACAAAAGTCGACAGTGGGCTGCATGCCAACAACATGAGGAAGCAATTGGACACGAAAGAGAGAGGTCAACCTGACCTAAAACCAACCAACCAATGAGGAACCACAGCACCACAGAGGGCCCTGAGACCATCAAAGTCCGCTGAGATGCTACAGATATGGGAGGATGGGCCATATGGCATCTGCTTGCTCAACTCCAGTCCCGAAACCAAGGCCAGACCCACCACCCAGGGCACGACACAACAAGGATGAGGGAGAAAATAATCCAATGGTGAGTGAACCAATTCACCCTTTCCTTTTTCCAATACGCCTCACAGCCCCAAAAACAGGAAACCAGGAGGATTTTCAAGCCCTAATAGACTCAGGCTGCACTAGGTGCTTGATCAACCTAACCACAGTCCTGAAACTGGGGATAAGACTGGCCCACCAGATCCAGTTCAAACAGGTCAACAAGTCTCTAATCAGGGGAGCCTATGCCACCCACCTGACCGAACTAGTGAGGCTAGAGCAACAGATCACTGGGAAGTAATTCAATTTGTAATAGCCCCAAAAACGACAGACGCAGTCATACTGGGACTTTCCTGGCTAGACAAGTGGGGACCAACCATCTGGTGGCAAGGGGATACCCACAAACCTAGGATATCAAGGGGCCCCCCAACGCCTCCCACACCAGCAAGCAGAAACACCACCCACACAGGAACACCCCCCAAAAAAAAGAGCCCACCAGAACAACTGGCAACCACATCCAACAAAACTCCAGAGGCCGAACAGATCCCGAAGGAATATCAGGAACTCACAGAAGTATTCAGCAAGGCCGAGTGCAATATTCTGTCTCCCCACCATGAAGCAGACTGCGCCATCAAAATCATCCCCAGGGCAAAGCTACCCAAGCCCCAACTGTACACCATGACTCCCCGGGAAATGAAGAGATGCGCAAATACCTAGACAAAAACCTAGCAAGAGGGTTCACCGAGCCAGCCAAGCAACAGGTTGCGGCACCAGTCCTCTTCCAAGAAAAAAAAAAGATGGAATTATGAAATAGTGTGTGGACTTTTGAGGGATAAATGGGGTGTGAATACAGAACATATACCCCCCTCCCCCTCATGAAAGACATCTTATCTCTTCTGGCCAAGGGAAAAGTCTTCACCAAACTAGACCTCAGAGAAGCATACTACTATGTATTAGAAGGGAGATGAGTGGAAAAGAGCGTTCAACTGCCCCCTAGGGAGCTTACAATTCAAAGTGATGCCTTTCGGACTGCAGGGGCCCCCAACGGTATTCATGCAGTTAATAAATGAGGTGCCGCATGAGGACCTCTATAAGGGGGTCCTCATCTACCTGGGTGACATCCTCATCTACACTGAGACCATGGACGACCACATATCCCTAATGTCAGCGTTCCAAATATCATCCAAAATTAAATCAGAGTCCAAGGCAGAACTTTCCTCAAACTTCCAATTTATTAAGAGAGGAATGTTGGCACATCTGTGGAAAACTCAAATCTGAAAGCTTCCTGGGTTTTCCACCCAGTTAAAAGTTCATGATTGCCCCCACATTCATAAGTCCATCACATGGTCCAATTTTTCACTGCCATTCTGGCATTTCCACCCATCTAGTTCCAGTCAGGTGAAGAGGTAGGAATAAAAGGTTTAAAACTCAAATATGAAGAATATAAGGCCCAAGCCTATGCCGATGACTTAGTATTTGTTCTAGAGGACCCAGTAGAATCCAGCCTGAAATTAATTCAAAAATTAGAAGAATATGGCGAAGTGGCAGGACTCAAGAACAATAAAGACAAAACAAAAATGATAACCAAGAACATGACAAAAAAGCAAGAAGAAGAACTGAAAGTAACAACCAGAATGCAAATAACTAAGAAAGTGAAATACTTGGGGATCTGGGTGTCAGTAAAATGTTCCACAATTAAGGACGATAATTATAATAAATTAGTGACACAAATAAAAAAAGATTTAGAAAATTGGAAAAATATTCAACTATCACTCATGGGACGTATAGCGACAATTAAAATGAATATTTTACCAAGAATCTTATTCCTGTTGCAAGCCGCACCTATTAATCTGGGTAAAAAATTCTTTCAAGAATTAAACAAAATAACCGCTAGATTTATTTGGCAAGGACGAAAAGCGAGGATTAAACTAAAGTCAATGCAAGACAGCAAGGAGAGGGGAGGTTTAGCATTACCAAATTGGGATCTATACGCATCAGCAGCAACAATAACATGGGTGAAAGACTGGACAGAGCTAAAGAATAAAAGAATTTTGACCTTGGAAGGCCATGATTTGCAAGCAAGCTGGCATACATTCTTATGGGATGATAAAAATAAAGCACACAAATACTTTCAAAATCATTTAATAGAAGAGCGTTATTGCAAAAATGGCTCAAAATAAAAAAAAATCCATTATGTGAAAATTCCGAATTGGCTATCACCGACAGAAAGGACGACCCATCCAAATTTTATAGATTTGAACAAAATGCTAAGATATAGAGACTTAAATGATAGACAGGGAAATTTAAAAACAATTGAAGAATTGGCAGAACAGAACATGAAAGTTGATTGGCTAACTTACCTTCAAATCAAAGCAAAATACAATAAAGATACCAAATTATATGACATTGAAACAGAATCATACGAATTGGATAAAATTATTCAAAGCTCAGATAGAAAGATGATAGGGAGAATATATAAATTTCTCCTGAAGTATAAAATGGAAGAGGAAATTGTGAAAGAACAAATGATAAAATGGGCACAGAACTTTGGCTATAATATTGAATTAGACAAATGGGAAACATTTTGGGGAACAAACTTAAAAATGACATTATCAGTTGCATACAAGGAAAACCAGTACAAAATGTTTTATAGATGGCACCTGGCACCAACAAGTTTAGCTAAAATCTCAACAAACACCTCCCCAAAATGTTGGAAATGCGAATCGATACACAGAACATATTAACATTTATGGTGGACCTGTGAGGAGGCTAAATTTTTTTGGAAAAAGTTCAAAAATTGGCTGGAGGCAATAACGGGGGTTAAAATAGAATGGAAACCTGAATTTTTTTTATTAGGAATAACGTCTGCGAAATAAAAAAAAGAAATCCAGTATTTAATACTACATATAATTACGCTGGCAAGGATTGCTTTTGCCCAGAAATGGAAAAACAAACTAACTCCAAGCGAAGATGAAATAATAAGAAAGGTTATGGACTGTGCTGAAATGGACAAATTAACTAAAGAAATTCAGGGAAAAGAAGAATCAGAATTCTATCAGATATGAGATAAATGGTATAGGTGGATGGAGGAAAGAAACAAGAATCAATGAAGGAATATAACAAAACTCAAAAATAATATTCTGAGTAAAATAAGAGAGTTATGAATGGTGAAATCCAAATGAAATACAATAGAAGGGGAAATAATATAAGGTGAGCGGTATCGATTGATAATTGCTATTAAAAAGAACAGGAAGCTCCTGTTTGTATTGCATTGTGTAAATGTGTTGTACGTCTAAGTTTTGTGTGTGTGTATTTTACATGTTTGTTAATAAAATTGAAAAATTGAAAAAAAAGAAAAGAAAGAGAAGGCACGAAAGGGAAGATACAGAGAGAGAGAGACAAGGGACACAAGGAAAAAAGATGGAAGAGGAAATTAAGATGTCTTCATAAACATAAACGAATTAAACCCTCCAATGAAAAGAACCCAAATATTTACAAAACCACAAAGATTGGATATAGATATCATATATTTGCAGGCGGTACATATTAAGAAACAGTATAGCAAATTATTAGAAAACCCAAAGTTAGGGAAATTGTATGCGTCATTAACACACACAAAAAATGAGGAATAGCAATATACATCAAGGAAAGACTAAAATTGAAAGAAATATATACAGACGAGGAGGGAAGAATCTTAATGATTGAGATTAAAACAGAACAAAAACAAATACTTCTTATCACAATACATGCACCAAACAACAACCAAAAATGAGTTCTATAGAAAAGTACACAATAAAATAATGGAATTAGAATATGAAAATATATGTTTAATTGGACATTTCAATGCTATCAGGATATTAAAATAGACTATAAAAGCAAAAGAAGAATAAGAGAAAGAAGAGAATGCTGCCAAATTCATTTTCTGAAATGATGCAAGAACTGAGTCTACAAGATTCTTGGAGAAAAGAATCAATACACATTCTACTCAAATACACACAATTCATGGTCCAAGATTGATATGGCATGGATGACCTCAGGACTGATTAAAAAGACCGAAGAGATAGAAATAATGAACAACACTTGGGCAGATCATAACCCTATAAAAATAAAATGGAAGGGTCAGCAGAAAGGAGACAGACAATGAACCAAGAAATACTGAAGAAAAAAGAATACACACAAATGATTGAAAAGGAAATGAAATTATTTTTTAAGATAAATACAAAAGAAGATACCTCACTCCAAAATCTGTGGGACACCACAAAAGCACATATACCAGGGCTCACCATAGCTTATATGATAAAAAGAAAGGAAACAAAACCACGATGTGTTGCAGGAAGAACTCAAAAAATTAGAATTAGATTTACAGTGCAACCCCCAAAATAACAAGATAAAAGAAAAAGGGGACTTAATATAACAATAAACTGAATTTGACTATACAAGATGAAATGGCACAAAAAGTCAAAATGGCAAAGCAAAAATGTTTTGAGCATGCAAATAAGCCAGGATGCTGGCTGGCATATAAATTAAGAAAAGAAAAAGAGAAAAGAATAATATCCCAATTGCAAGACAAGGAGGGCGTGACACACCGTAGAAGAGAAGAAAAAAAGGACAAACCGTATTTTTCAGAGTATAAGACGCACCTTTTTCCTCTCACAAGAAACTGAAAAGCTGGGTGCATCTTATACACTTAATACAGCCTCCTGAAACCGTGCCCCTTCACCAAAATGGCTGTGCATAGTTTGTAGGAGGCTTTCAGAGAGCTTCTGGGGGCTGGGGAGGGCAGAAATGAGCAAAAAATGGACTTTTTGCTCAATTTTGCCCCCCCCCCAGCCCCCAGGAGCACTCTATAGGCTTCCTAATGCCCCTTTTTTGGCAACAAATGGGCCCGTTTTCACAAAATACTGGCTGGTTTTTGGTCATTCCCCCCCCCCCCCCGCAGGAACACGCTACAAGCCTCCTAAGGGCTATTCATGCCCTTTTTTGAAGAAAAATGGGCCTGTTTTTGAGAAAAATGGGAGGTTTGCAGAGTGCAAAAACTTTTCTTTAATTTGCTTCTTCAAAACCTTTGTGTGTCTTATACTCCAGTGCATCTTATACACCAAAAATACGGTAACACAACAATTTTTTTCAAAATCTATACTACCAAGAACACATACTGGAGGACAAAGTTAAACAATATTTGGATAAGATGAATTTAACTAAAATTGCAGAGGAAAAAAGAGAAAGATTAAATGAACCAATAACTATGATGGAACTGGTGGAGGCAAGGAAGAAGCAAAAGAATAACAAAACACCAGGATCAGATGGACTCCCTGTGGAGTTATATAAAGTGGTACAGGAACCATTAGATGTGTTAATGCTAGAAGTATTTAATGAGGCACTTGCAGAAGCGAAAATACCAAATTCATGGAGAGAAGCACTTATCACACTTATCCCAAAAGAAGATACAGACCCACAACAGATCAAAAATTAGATTCATCTCATTGTTGAACGCAGACTACAAAATATTTGCAGCTATAATTTCAGAAAGAGTCAAAAAGATCCTAAACGAGTACATTCACCCAGTATCAGCATTCCAAATAGCATCCAAAATTAAATCAGAGTCCAAGGCAAAGTATTGCTCAAAGTTCCAATTTATTAAGAGAGCCATGTTGGCACATCTGGGAAAAACCGAATCTGAAAGCTTCTCGGTTTTCTACACCCAGTTGAAAGTTCATGATCTTGCCTCCACACCCACAAGTCCATCACATGGTCCAATCTTCCACTGCCGTGCTGGCAGGTCCACCCATCCAATTCCGGTCAGGTGCAGAGGTGTAGAGACAAAGGATGACCTTGGATTCTAGAAAGGAATTTTATTTTGGCTACATGGCATTTAACTCTGTACCACGCCCTTCCCATTTCTCCACAATAGAAATGGCATAGTAGAATATTAGAAAGTGTGGCAGGCCCAGACCCAAAAGGAATATGGCTGCAGGCCTGACAGGCAGCCTCTCCTCAGAAGAAAAGTGTTTCCTGAAGAGAATAATGTAGGGGTTAACATAAGCAGAACTAACCACCTCTTTCCCCCCCCCCCACCCCCCAGGGGGCCCAACAAATAGCTTCGGACAAAGGGTACCTCTTCCAATGCACTAAATATTCCAAACGACCTCTATACAACGTCACTAGATTATCTTGACTATCGTATTTCCAGCGAGGGGATAGGGATGGACCCAGGAAAAGTGAAAGCGGTGCTAGACTGGCAACCCTCATGCACCCACAAACAGCTACAAAGCTTCCTTGGATTTGCTAACTTCTATAGGCAGTACACCCCGGCTTTTGCAGAAGTTGCCCTGCCATTGACTAAACTGTTAAAAACAGGGCCTTCCCTGACAAAGCCAAAGGCAAATCAACCTATTGGGTGGACAATGGACTGTCAAAAAGCATTTGAGAAATTAAAGTGTTTTTTTGCCAAAGAGCCCATCCTGCAACACCCTGACCAGAACAGCAATTCATAATCCAGGCAAATGCCAATGATGTGGCTGTAGCGGCAGTGCTGTTGCAAAAGAACAAAGAGGGGCAACTCTTGCCATGTGCTTATGTCTCCAACAAAATCACTGCCATTGAAAGAAGGTGGGCCATTTGAGAGAAAGAAGCTTATGTGGTCAAGTGGGCCCTACTCACTTGGAGACATTTCCTAGAAGGGGGGATGATGTGCCATTCAAGGCCTGGACTGACCATAAAAACCTCAAAGCCTTCAAAAAGCCCCAGAAACTGTCTCCAAAGCAAGTTTGCTGGGCACAATACTTCAGAAGTTTTACATTCGAACTGAAGCACATCCCTTCAGGGAAGAACTTGCTGGCGGATGCCTTATCGAGAAAGCCACAGTATGACAGTAAGAGGGAAGAAGTGATTCACCCCATAATCCCCACCACCACCAAAAGGCGGTCCAAGTCACCACCAGAGGCCAGACCAAATGGCCGCCTACCCTCAGCCAGGACAAGCTGACCACAGCAATGAAATCAGCACTACCAACTGACCCCTGGCTCAACAACAACAAGGACATCCTGATGATGAGAGATGTCTTAGCCTGGAAAGGATCCAAATCTACGTTCCGACAAACCTGAGGCCGGAAGTAGTACAGCGAAGCCACGATTCAAAATTGGGAAGTCATTTTTCATTCCTAAAAACGCTCCCCCTCTCCAGGCATCAAGTTTGGTGGCCAAAAATGAAAGCAGAAGTAGAAGACTACATAAAAAGCTGTGCCACTTGCACAACCATGAAAATACGGCTAGGAAAGCCCCTGGATTACTGCAACGGGTGGCCAACCCTAGCTGACCATGGGAGGAGATCACAATGGATTTCATTGTAGAACTCCCAGACAGCGGCGGGAATAAAGTAATTTGGACAGTCATTGTCTTATTTTCCCAGCAAGCCCATTTCATTGCTTGCTCAGGATTACCATCCGCAAAGAAGCTAGCAAAACGTTTGTTAAACACATTTACCGCCTGCACGGAGTACCCAGGACGATCATCTCAGACTGTGGAGTTCAGTTCACCACCAAGTTCTGGAGAGAGTTCCTGAGGTCCATTGGGTCCACACAAGGACTTAGCTCAGCTTTTCATTCAAGCAGGAATGGGGCAGCAGAGAAAGCTAACACGATGGTAGAGCAATATATCTGTGGTTATGTGGATTACCAGCAGGACAACTGGTCGGATTTTCTGCCTTTCGCTGAAGTTGCATATAACTGTCCACAGCAGCGCTAGATTAACTCCTTTTCAAGTTACCAGTGGCAAAGAATTTGTTCCCATGCCTGAACTGCCCACAGAACCCCCCTCTTCCATGTCTCTGACTGAATGGATGGACACTCTAAAAAAGGGTTGGAAAAATATGAAAAAAACTCTGGCAGAAGCTGCAGAAGAGTACAAGAAACAAGCTGATAAGCACCGCTCAGTCCAACCTCTCCTTCCGTGTGGGGGATAAAGTTTTTTTGTCTACCAAATACATAAAGTTAAGAATGCCTAGCAAAAAAGTAGGGCCAAAATTTTTGGGTCCCTTCCCAATAGTGAAAATAATTAATCCAATTATGGTTCAGCTCAGTCTGCCCAGAATTCTAGGAAAAATTCACCCAGTTTTCATTGCAGCTTATTAAAGCCAGTGATTGGGTCCAGCCTAAGATCGTTTACCCAGCCTCCCCCTCCTCCAGTAGTAATAGAAGGAGAAACTCACTACGAAGTGAAGAACAGTTTAGACTCTAGGTTGTATAGAGGTCATTTGCAATATTTAGTGCATCGTCTGAAGCTGCTTGGGTGAAAAGTTGGAATGTAAAAGCTGATTAGTTAGTGAAACAACTATGATAAATTTCCTGATAAGCCAAAGGGCCCCCTGGAGTGGGAGAGGTGGTTAGTTATGCTTACGTTAACCGGCCCAAGAGGAAGCTTCTGCTGCCACTTTTACAGATGCTACAGAGGTGCACAACTTTCCATTGGCTTTTCCCTTGATGTCGGTGGATCTGGAGCCCTTAGGATGCTGCCATGGCCAGATTCTCTCTCTGGCTGCAAAGCACCACAACCAACCAGGCAGCAGCCTAAGTAAGGTGATGGCATGCAGTGTGAAGAGTGCTTTCTCCTTCTCTTCTGTGGTGAACTTGCAAAAAAACAGGATCTACCTCCCAGATGCTTCCGGCCTGTAAAGGCAGCAGCAGAAGCTTCCTCTTGGGTTGGCAAAAGGATTGGTAACTGTAGGCAGATGAGCTTCTCCTGGGATCCCAGGCTAGGAAATCTATTGCAGGGTGTAGAAGCCCCATAGGGTGGCAAGAGAGGAGAAGGGAGAGGCGTCCTGTCAATCTTGGGAAAAGAGGTGCGTGATAGCTGAGGGTGAAGCGCTGCCCTTCACCCTTGACGGTGGGGGCTGCTTTATCACAGACCTCCTTTCTTTCTCCGCCCACTCCAATGAGCAAAGGAGGCATTGGCCACAAACTGCCTGCCCACATTCAAACCAGCCTGCCTCCTCTCTCCCCACCTGGACTCTCTGAAGGGGGAGGGAAAGTCCCTCCCAAGACCGGCTTCTTTCCTTTTCTCCTGCGCCATCAATCCATAGGGGAGGGTTGACATTCAGCGGTGACAGGGAAAGGGAGGCTTCTTTGTTAGCCGCCTAGCTGGCAAAACAGAAATCTTCGCCAGTTTGGTGGACATGGCTAAGAGGGGGTGGGGTGTCACTGAGTGGGCATGTATGTGAGAAACATCAAGTTGGCCATGCCCACTCAGTCACATGCCCCCTAACCACGCTCACTGAACCGGAAGTAAAAAAAAATTGAAACCTACCCCTGGAATGAATGGCATAAATGGTTATAGGACAGGTGTAAAGCTTAAGGAAAGATTAAATGAAGAAGGAAGGAATTAGAAATTAGTAATAAATATGTATAAATGGAAATGGCATACTATGAATGAATGTAACACAAGAAATGAATATACTGATTTGGAAATGTTGTATAGAAGAAAATTGTCAAAGTTTATACTTTTTTGTTTCAAAAACTGTGTAATAAAAAATATTTTTTAAAAAATATTATCAGATTCAAGCCAGTCAATGCTCTTGAAGAATCAGGGTTTTTTCCTTCAATTTTTTTGGGTGAAAAAACATCTAATCTTTGGATAAAACTCATTGAATTTGTATTTACATTATCTATAACTACAAAGTCACTGAATATTCTACAAACCGTGCTGTGTCGGAGATGCTTTCATTGATACCCAGATGTATATCTTGTAATGTAAGGAAACATGGATGTCCTCCAAGAAGTGCAAATCCTTAAATAAATAAATAAATAAATAAATAAATAAATAAATAAATAAATAAATAAATAAATAAATAAATAAATAAATAAATAAATAAATAAACGATTAAACAGACAAACAATAACATTTGCTATGCACTTAGATAGTCCAGCAATGTCTACACTACAGAAATTCTTCTATACAATGAGACTGTTCTGCTTGAAAAACATAGTAACACGCACAATCACCTTCCAAAGACTGCAGAGCTCCTCCAAAAAATTAAAGCAAATCTATGGAAACAAAATCCAATTCCCATGTGGAATTTCAGTAGCAACAAAACTTTGCTTTTTAAAAGAAGCGATCTATAAAAGTATAACTATGTACAAACTGTAATATTGTGCAGCAATCCGGATTTAAAGAAAAAGGGTGATTTGGAATTCATATTGGAATGCACATAGCACCACCTTCAATCAAATGAACTTTCTGCAGTGAAAATCTTGTTTGCATGTTACATACACATGGGGGATGAAAATTATGGAACAATATAATCATTTCCCTAAGGATTGCTCAATTCTGATTAGAATGTGGACATTCCGAATCTTATGTCATGATCCTGACTCTATTCAGTTTCCTCGTCCTGTTCCCTTGACAATAGTATACTGAAGTGTGTGTTCTTTAAGAAGGTGTCAGGATTTGCTTTATTCTCACCATGGTGGTAAAGCTATTGCCATATAATAGATGGGTGAAAACTAATCAAGGAGAGAAGCAACTTAGAACTGAGGAGAAGCTTCCTGACAGTTAGAACAATTAATCAGTGGAACAGCTTGCCTCCAGAAGTTGTGAATGCCCCAACACCAAGTCTTTAAGATGTTGGATAGCCATTTGTCTGAAACGGTATAGGGTTTCCTGCCTAGGCAGGGGGTTGGACTGGAAGACCTCCAAGGTCCCTTCCAACTCTGCTATTGCATTGTATTGCATTGTATATGTCCTATAAAGCAGTGAAAGTAGTAAGAGATAAATTTATTATTAGTGATAGTGCTCAACATGTGATAGCCACATGTTTACCGTGTTTCCCTGAAAATAAGACAGGGTCTTATTTTCTTTTGACCCCCCAAAATAAGCGCTTGGCCTTATTTTCGGGATGGTCTTATTATTTTTGAGGTGCAGGAAGCAGCAAGTGTGGTCACCTCATGACTGCTGCTGTGCTGCAAAAAATTTTCAGGGAGGGCTTATTTTCAGGGGAGGGCTTATTTTAGCACATGCGCTCAAAAGCCCGATTGGGCTTATTATCCAGGGAGGTCTTTTTTCAGGGAAACAGGGTATTGCAATTCCTAAAATACTTCCAATATAAGGGTGCAGTGAACAAGAAGACATTCTATGTAAATCAATGCTTCAAACAGACTTAGTTATTCTTGGTATCTATTAATTCTATTTTGTAAAATAAAAAACTTGCTCTTTTTCTAGGGATACAGGATAATATAGACATCCTAAATCTTTCGTTGAAGATCTTTTTTTCCACCTTGACTTCTGAAATAGATTGCCAGAATTCCCCTAATTGATGTTCTCCAGATGTCACTAGGCCACAGTGCATAAGCACTGTGGCCTAATGACTTCCATCCTATTTGGTAGTGATGGTAGCTGAATTCCAGGAATGTTTTGGAAGAAAACTAGCATAGAACTACAAAAATCCAACAGCCACTTCCATACTTATGACCATTTAGTCAATGGCTGCAGGGTGCTTCAACTTCCCCCATCTATGGCCTTTTGCCTCCCTGCACTCTGTGGCCCCTGCTGCCCTAGTTGACATTCACCAGTCTTCTTGCTGCCACTGCTTACTAAGAATTACTAAGAATTCTTGCCCTGGGCCTTCATGAGATAGCTACTGAATGCATGAGGATTTTCTTCCCCAGGTTGCACATGGCAGTTTCTTAGTCAGACCTGGGGAAGAGTGTCTCATGTGGCCAGCAGCTGTCCCACAAATTACCAGTGCAAGCAACCTTGTGAGCAGTAGGAGCAAGAAGATGGTGAAGATCAGCTGTAGTGGCAGAGCACAGGGTGGCAAGAGCCGTTATGGCTGGGACTAGCCTGGGCTTCCCAGGATGACTGCAACTTCACATGACATGTGCTGCTGGGCCAGGGCTGGGGCAATTGAGGCTTCCAAGGGTGGTTTTGACTTTGTGCTGTAGGTCAGGAGCTTCTTGCAGCCTCAAAGCCTTGGCATTCCAAGAAACTCCTGAACTGCAGAATGTTTAAGCAGCTCCAGAGCTTTGCAGGAGGCCAAAAGAACAGAAATGGGGGGAATAGGTGGGGAGAGTTGAAGGGAAGCCAGTTCCTTACCTTGGAACAACCAAGGTTTGGAGCTAGGAGTAACCAATCTCAGAATGACTTGGTTTGGAATGAGATCTCAGCTAACAACCAATGGAATTTGTTCAACAACAGCAAAAAGGAGTGCTGGGATTGTTAGTGCTAAGCAATGCAGTGATGTGATCTCTCACTTTATGATCACATTGCTTAGAAATGGAAATTTCAGTCCTAATATGGGTCATAAGTTAAAGACTATTGGTATCTTTATAATATATTTTATTATTGGTATCACAGTCACAATGTTATGTGCAGATTTAGACACTTAAATAACTTTTGTATGTCCCTAAAACATCAGGAATCCTGATGTTTTAGGTTCTCTCCAGTTCGGACAAACCGGTAGCAGTGGCAGTGGGGAAGGGGATAGGATAGAATATAGGATGGGGAGGGGGTCTGTAGGGCAAGCCTGAGGAAGAGAAGGGGGATAGGAGAGGCTTCTGTGGGGCACACATGAGGAAGAGAAGGGAGACAGGATAGGGGAGGATTCTGTGGGGCAAGCTTGAGGAAGAGAAGGGAGATAGGAGAGGCTTCTGTGGGGCACACTTGAGGGAGAGAAGGGGGAGAGGCTAGGGGAGGATTCTGTGGGGCAAGCCTGAGGGAGAGAAGGGGATAGGATAGGGGAAGATTCTGTGGGGCAAGCCTGAGGGAGATAGGATAGAGGAGGATTCTGTGGGGCAAGACTGAGGGAGAGAAGGGGGATAGGATTCTGTGGGGCAAGTCTGGAGGAGAGAAGGAGATAGGAGAGGAGAGGATTCTGTGGGGCAAGGCTAAGGGAGAGAAGGGGGATAGGATAGGAGAGGCTTCTGTAGGGCAAGCCTGAGGGAGATAAGGGGATAGGTTAGGGGAGGATTCATGGGGCAAGCCTGAGAGAAAGAAGGGGGATAGAATAGGAGATGTTTCTATGGGGCAAGGCTGAGGGAGAGAAAGTGATAGGATAGGAGACTTTTCTATGTGGGGCACACTTGAGGGAGAGAAGGGAATAGGATAGGGGAGGATTCTGTGAGGCAAGCCTGAGGGAGAGAAGAGGAGAGGAGAGGCTGATCATAACTACTCATTCATTTTCAAGCTGTAAGTGTCGATTTATCAAGCCCAATCACATAGTTTCGTAGTGGAGCATGGGTATTCAGCTAGTGTTGAATATACTGTAAGTACTTTGTAATCACTTTGGTTAAATTCTGAATGGTTTGAAAGAATCCTTTCTGTTACAAATTCTGTTTTATTTATTGTAATAGTAACAAATCATAACTCTAAACAACTAATTGTGAGATAATGACAAACCATATTTTTAAACAATATTGGCCTTTCCATAGGACTCTAAATATATTGTAATTTCAGCAGTTAAATGTTATGCAGGCCACAGAAGAAAATATATGTATAGCCATAATATTTTAGTTTACCTGTCTCAGTAGATAATCTAGTTCTTGTGCTTCTTTTCTCAAAAATCATGGCTAAAGATTTGCCTTGTAATAAAGGTAAATTCTGAAATTCAAGAAGAAAAGGGTGATATGTATCACACACTTAAATGTACAATGATTATTTCAACTCAAATCAGCTTATAGTGTTTTGCTATTGAATTGCATTCAGATGAAGGGTGGGACTCTTTCTTTCTTAAATGATATATTTCTTTCTTTCTTAAATGAAATATTCCTTTTAAGCAGGTAAGGATTTTCAGGTCCTACATGAAGAAAGCTGGGAGTTGTAGTTCTAAACTAACTGGGCAATTGAGATTACCATCTTTCATTTAAGGGCATAACATAATGCAAAGCAGAAACAAAATGTTAAATGTTTAACTTTCAAATAAAATTTCAATAAGTGGTACTTATTCCCAAGGTCTTTAGTTTAAACATATTAGCTATAACATACTAAATATAAATTATGATAAGCATGTCATTTTAACAGACAAGCTATTTTTAAAACTTTGCTAATTTCTGAAGTACAGTGAATATCTATAATTACAAAATAACACAAGATTCTATATGGGAAGAAAAAGCATAAAGAAATGAGAGCTAAAGTATTCATATTACCTCTTTTTTGTATTTGATTCTGTTTTTCAAATCTGATGCTACCCAAAGCAAATATTTTATTTTGTCAGGTGTATAGTTTTGTAGGGTTAAGAGGTCCTGGCCTTTTAACTTAGTGGAAGTTTCAATAGGTTTCCCATGTTTAGAACTATTGGAGAGAAGAGGGGAGACAACAATATTTATAGTTAAGAACTTGCTTTTCAAAAATAATCAATATTAAGTGATCTCTGATTATTCATTTTTCTATAGTCCCAAACAGGAGTATGTAAATGTGCATGATCACATTCATTCTTCATTTCCTCCTACTTGTGCTCTAAGTGTCTCTTTACCTGCTTAATTTCATGAAACACCTCAATAAATCAAGGAGACTTTTGAGATCTGTGCGGAAAAAAGGCCACTCAGAGCCAATCTCATCTAGCACACTCCTCATCTCTGAATTCCAGAGGTTGGCAAGATGCACAGAGGAACTTCCTACAAAATCACTGAGGAATTCCTCGAGCATTCCCAGAAAACCTAGGGCATCCAACAAGCACCAAGAACATATATTCTTAACAGTTTATTACTCTGTGGAAATGCAGTTTGTTAGTGACATACATATAAACTAGAAAGTGATCTGACCTTGGCAAAGGATTGATGACAATTTATATTAGATGATGTAATGTATTCTCTGAGGGACAAGAATGATATCAGCACACCAGGATGCCATCAGCACATGTATAGCAGCCCTATTATGCCTCAAGATTCAACAGAATTATGAGAACTGTAGCTCAAACTATCTGAAAATCACTGGATAAAGGAAGGCTTTGCTGGATTATGACTTCATGGTCGAGGGGAATGGCAGAACAGAATAGGAAGTAGTAGACAAATGGTTGAAGAGGAATGTAGAATTTTTCAGTCAAAACAAGACATCATAAAATTGCATTCTTAGATTACAAATAGAACTAAAATAGATCTCTTTTGAAACTTCACTTCAAAATAAGTGTTGTCCCCAATTTGGGTCTGAGCCTGGTGCCGAAGCCAATGTTGGACGCCAGACACGAGGTGCAGGTTTTCTGATTGTTTTAAGTGAGCTTTATACATTTTCACTAAAGGAGAAGGTGGGGCAAGGTGAGATAACAAGAAATATAATCTAATAAATATTTTAGTAATAATTCTACAATTTGTTCTATTGGTCTATAGCTGTCCCATTCCTAAGCCTTGACTAATGAATGCCCCAGGAGTTATCTAATACACATTTCATTTGCTGCAGGCCTTCTCTATTCCTAACTTTTAGCTGAGGTCTGCAAGTTGTCTAATTCTTGTTACTTTTTATCAGCTTTCTAGCTACCCATAATTGCTACAAGCTTTACACATGCATATTTCCTGTTGATAAGCATTTTTTGTTCTTGGGATACAGACAGACGACCCTCCCCATTACAGTCTTCCTGGTTTGTTTTCAAGTGTGTGCCATGACCTTGCTTTAGCAGCCAGCCCATCATAAGAGGATATGAATAAATAGATGAAAAATATCCAGAGGGTCCTGCCATAACTATGCATTCACCAAGAACCCTAATCTTTATTCTCTATTTTCCCGTAAGTAACCTCCAAATAATTATTTAAAGTTTGCTTTCAACAAAATTCATATTTGGTTCAGATACTACTCCATAAAATACCTGGGAATGATATTTTTACAAAACCCCAAGAAACAAAAGGAAAAATGACTTGTATGGAGCATCAGCTGGCTCTGTATTTTGCACTGTTATATTAGATAACTGGAATGAACAATTTAAGACACTGATATAGTAGTGCACCCATTATGGACAAACTTAGTACAGGTGGTTCTGGACTTACAACCACAACTGGGACCAGAATTGATTGATGACAAGGTGATTAAATGAGTCACACCCAATTTTACAACTTTTTTTTCGCCACAGTTGTTAAATGAATCACTGCAGTTATTAAATAAATCAGGCAGTTGTTAAATGAATTCAGCTTCCCGCATTGATTTTACTCATCAGGAACCTGCTGGGAAGGTCACAAATAATGATCACATGACCTTGGGGCACTGCAACCTCAAAAATACATGTCAGTTGCCAGGTGCCAGAATTTTGATTACATGACTCTGGGTTGTAATGCTGCAAGTTTGAGGACGAGTTGTAATTTTTTTCCAGTGCTGCTGTAACTGTTCAATTGCTAAATAAATTGTTGCAAGTTGAGGACTATCTGTATAATGGTATGACTCTGCAAAAGAGAGTTAAGGTAGATAGCTACTGATAATATTCATAACTTTCAGCAGCTTGACCCACCTGTTAATAGCCCATTAGCTATGCTGGCATGTAGAATAAACATTTTTTCTTCTGTTCAATTGTGTCTGATTCTTGGAGACTGCCTGCAGTTTTCATGGCAAGTTTTTTCCTCCAAAAGTTATTTACCATTGCCTCCTTCCTAGGACTGAGAGAAAATAACTGGCCCAAGGTCACCCAGCTGGCTTTGTACTCAAGGCAGGACTAGAACTCACAGTCAGCACAGCAGACAAGTGTTATCCATAAAATACTTACTATGAGCTCTCTTTTAAAAGCGAATGTCCTCATAAGAGTCTATAGCTCTTTTTTTATTTTTACTTTTACCATGTAGGTAAATAAATAGTTAAGATTTACATGAAGCAATGCAAAATGACCAACTGGCAAGACTGTTAATGAAGACAAAATAGTAGCCTTTATCAACATGACACTTCAGCTCTCAGAATCTTATGCAATGATCTTCTTGGTCAAAGAAATATAAAAGGGATGCAGTGGCTCAGTGGCTAAGACACTGAGCTTGTCGATCAGAAAGGTTGGCAGTTTGGCAGTTCGAATCCCTAGCGCCGTGTAACGCCGAGTGAGCTCCCGTTACTTGTCCCAGCTTCTGCCAACCTAGCAATTCGAAAGCATGTAAAAATGCAAGTTGAAAAATAGAGGCCATCTTTGGTTAGAAAGTAACAGCGGTTTTGTGTGCCTTCGGTGTTTAGTTATGCCAGCCATATGACCACGGAGACATCTTCGGACAGCCTGGCACATCAGCTTTGAAACGGAGATGAGCACCACCCCCTAGAGTCAGGAACAACTAGCACATATGTGCAAGGGGGTTAGTGGAAACCAAAGAAATATAGGATATAAAGTTCATATATCTAGAGAGCACTCAAGCTGGTGCTGTAGTATCTCTTTGTTTTCCTCTTTCATATTCACAAGAGATCAAGAGAGACTGAAAACCAATGAATAACTGCAACACAATTTTTGACAATATAATTCAATTATTTTGGTCATATTAGCATTATTCCAAGACTTAGTTAACATTACATTTACTGCCACCATGTTTCCTTTCACATTGAGACAATTAAAAATGATTCATGTCAAATAAATAAGCCATTCTTATTAAATTTTCTAAGATTTATCTCCCTTCCCCACACTTGAAAAAGAACTTTATATAATTTCTCAGCTATATCAGAGAGGAAAAGTGTCAAACCGTTTGTAAATAATAGAATATATCACTGATTTGAAGTACATATGCAAATTATTTCTGGTACATACAATTATCACATACTCTAGAAACAGAGGACGAAGACAGTAATATCATCAACATGCCTATTTTTCAATAAAATTGATTTGTTTTAATTTTATAGTTTGGTATATAAATTAACACTAAAAGTGAAGAAATAGACTATCAATCTCATAAATGTTATAGCACAAGAACAATCCGTAAGATTCACCTATGTGATATTTAAACACTTACCTAATACATTGTACCGAATGCTTGATTTTGTGTATATTTGCTGTATTAAATAGGAATCTGAAATTAAACATATTATTAAATGATAATTTTTAGTTGTAGAAGAAAATGTTCTAATCAGAGCCAGATGAAATAGTGAATACTCTGGTTTTCAGTGAAGCAGCAAAGATCAACGATCATGAGACTATATTATCTTTAGTATTTGTTAAATCTACAAGCAAGGTATGTAATGACACAAATACTATAGATAAAGTGTTAATAGTTAGCTGAGTTGCAAAATTCATAGTTGCATCATTAGAAGACAAGATCAGCATGTGATTGCAGTACTTATGGTCCATTTCAGAATTTTTTCATATTGCTAAAGGTCAGATCACGTTCCTGGAGAAAAAGTGTCTGCCTGTACAGAGTTTCCTGCCTGAGCAGGAAGACCTCCAAAATCCCTTCCAACTCTGCTATTTTGTTATTCTGCTATGATAATATTGTATCCATGCAGATGTTCCATACACATATAGTTAGAGAATTTTCTCATTCTCTAGCTCTTCTTCTTTTTTCTCACTAGTATGTATGTGTGTGAGAGTGTGGGTGTGTGACAGAGGGGGGCATATAATCAAAAACAGTAATCCAAGTTACTGGATGTCTACATATTACATCTACAGCATCCACTTTTCTTAAAGTTTCTTCCTGGCCTGCAGATAGTTGAATAAAGCATACATAACATTATTTCTTAAAGCACAGGTTGATGCAATTTAGTCCAGAAACGGTGCCAGGTGGTGGTGGTAGATTATCTTGCATCTGAGAAAAGGCCTTTCCTGTTGTCTAAGACAATTAATTCCTTTACCATGACCAATTAAATAATCAGCTATTTCTATTTTCCACAACCATAAATTCCAACTGCATTTGTACAAATATGGGTACCTTATAGTGACAGTGATTATAGATCACTGTATTCTTGTCATATTTAGAAGCTGAATATAAACCAGGTAATGGTGACGTGGTGAAACAGAGAAGTGTAGTCTTTCTAATCTTTCTAATCACAAGTACAGGTAGTACAACAGTTCATTTAGTAAATGTTCAAAATTACAACGGCACTGAAAAATGTGACTTATGACTATTTTTCACACCTTTGCAGCATCCCCATAATTATGTGATCAAAATTCAGATGGTTGGCAATTGGTTCATATTTATAACCATTGCTGTGTCCCAAGGTCACCCCGTGATCCCCTTTTGTAATCTTCTGACAAGCAAAGTCAATGGGGAAGCCAGATTCACTTAACCAGGTTACTAACTTAACAACTGCAGTGATTCACTTAACAACTTTGGCAATAAAGGTCGTAAAATGGGGCAAAACTTACTTAGCAAATGTTTCACTTAACAGAAATTTTGGGTTCAATTGTGCTTGTAAGTTGAGGACTACCTGTATTTCTGGCTGTAAAGCTATCTGTTAGTTTATAAGGATTTTATATTTTAAATAATTCCTAGTATCAATTTTTACAGAATCCCTCATATTATGTGGAAAGTAGAATGGAAGCACAGCATTGTACAATTTTTTTTTGCTTATAAGCAAGCTATTCTTGTTTCTAATATCTTGGCTACTGGTTTTCTAATAGGTAAGGTGCTAGCTACGACTGTGCAGCCTCACCCCCTTCGTACTTTTGAGAACAGCAGTATTTAATTCCTTGTCTAAGGCAATACCTCCACTCCCCCACAACCCCCCTTCTGCAGAGAGAGATAAAACAAGAGTTTAGCCTCAAGGCACCCCCCCCCAACCCTCTCCTTCTCAGAGACAGGAAGGAGCAAAGCTGCTTAATTGTCTGTTTTAAGGCAAAAGATGTTTTTATCAGAATTCACATTCCTCTTTCTCATGTCTATTACATCCACACCTGGGTCCTATCTCCACATATGACCCTTCCTCTGATTCCCAGGGCCTCATCTGTACATACATTCCATCATCTGATCCTTCATATACAGGGGAGGAGATAATTTATTTTACAGTGGTCTCATGCCAGCCTGAAATAAATCTTGTGTACCTCAATCTAATATGCTCACTTCTGCTTGTTCAGAAACTGGATTTACCTAACTGTACCACTAGCCATAATTCTTTACAGGCATGTATTTGAACTTGCACAACGGAGCCTCTCCTCTCTTGAATGATGTTTATGGAGCAGTTTATTTACTGACTTAGGAAGCTCGGCTTCTGATACATTTAAACTGCAGCTCGAACCTTACTAATTGCTTCGTGGGGGGGGGGGGGAGAGACGACGCGACAAGGAGGCCACGGGGAGGATGGTCCATCACTTACGTTCTATGCAGCCTTACAACTACTCTATGGTAGAGCCGGCCTTCGTTGCTAATGGCAGAAGATTTGTTTACTTCCGGGCTTGGGGCGGCTTGCGGATCCATCTACCAGCCCGGCACCGCCCTCTCCCCCCTCCTGCCCGTCATGGGGGAAGACGAGGAGCAGGTACCCGGTGAGTCCTGTCCTCACCTCGGGAAGTTAGCTGATTGGTGCCGGCAGCCCTTTCGCTTCTGGCCCAGTCTGCGGGCTTTGCCGAGCGAGGCGGCGCGGGTGCCTCATCGCTTGCTTATCTCTTCTCCGCTCCCGTTGTTCCTCTGCTTGCTGCTCAGCCCTGTTGTAATGGGACCTCATTTCCTCAGAAGGCGCCCTTGAAGGTTTTAGTCCGTGAGCCCGCCGCTGCAAAGGGCGGAGGCGGGGTGCATTTCAGTCATGGCTTTTGTCTTCTTACAATATGGGGACCGTTCTCGGTCTTCTGAGTATATCTCCTTTTTCAGCTTGCGGAGTAAAAGCATAAAGTTTAGCCTGCACTCTACCTTAAATAACCTTAATTTTCATAGGTTGCTGACTTTGCGGAATATATAACTGAACGGATGAAGGAGGGCTTGAGGCTTCAGGTTTCTAGTTAGAATTGTTGTAAGGCAATTTGATTTGCTTCTTTCTAAAAATTTGGAGAGGGCTAAAGTTCTAGCATAAGGCCTTTCATGACTGTTGAACTACAGGATACATACTGTATGTACTTTGTAATATATGTGTTGAAAATAATGTAGAAAAGGGTTGTGAATACAATAGGATGCTTTATTGCCTTTTTCTTCTTTTTTTGAAGAATTAATTTGGTGTGCTCTGGAAATTTTGGGAAGTTGCTGTACTTCTTAGTGTGAACACTGTATCTTCTGGTTATGTTTCTATTGCACCCTTATTAAATAATGAACCGGTAGATTTTTATATCGCCAATAGAAGAGGTATAAGATATTGGTAGGGAGAATGCATCTCTGTAAAAGACTAAGGCAAAACAGTCCACTTCGTTCAGTGCTGTTTTGTGTATGGCAACTTTAATGATCAGTTATATTGAATTTTCATCCTACTTGTATTCTGAATGTAAAGGGGAAACATACACTAGTGCTTTATGTGATACCATTTGATAGTTATTGGGCTGTAAGTAATAGTTAATTATGGAATGTCTCTATAAGGGCAAAATTAAGACTTTGAAAAAGAAGCGTATACAGTGCCACTATTTTGACATTAAGTGGCAAAATTAGTTGTTAGTAGAAATATATAAAATTGATTTCAGACTAATATTTAAGTATTTTCTTTTTAGAATCAGGTGCTATATTCACATTTGGGAAAAGCAAATTTGCAGAAAATGTACCTAGCAAGTTTTGGTTTAAAAATGACAAGCCTTTACACATATCATGTGGAGATGAACATACATCTGTTGTTACAGGTTAGTATAACAAGGTTTTAGAACCATGTGTTTTGATGTTTTATTTTTTAAAGTGAAGACTGTATTGTGCTGATAGTATTATATGAAGGCATTTACTAATATTTTCAGAAATTGACACTTTTATTGTAAAATAAACTAGATAAAATAGGCTTTCCTAATCACCAAGCTCAGTTCTAAAGTTAACCTTGACTAACCAAATTGTATTAGCCAAAAAAGTTAATACAACCCTCAGTTGTATAAACAGAGACATGGAATCAAAATCATGTGAAGTATTAGCACTGCTTTATAAAACCTTAGTAAAGCCACACCTGAATACTGCATTCAGTTTGGTCACCACATTACAAAAAAGATATTGAGATTTTGGGGAAAAGTGCAAAGAACTAAGATGATTAAAGGTGTGGAGACTAAAACATGAAGAACAGTTGCGGGATTTGGATTTGGCTAGTCTAGAGAAAAGAAGGACTAGCAGGAACATGATAGCAGTATTCCAGTATTTGAGAAGCAGCCACAAAAAGGAAGGGTCAATTTATTTTCCAAAGCAGCAGCGGGAAGGACAAGGAACAATGGATGGATATTAATCAAGGAGAGAAGCAGTGACATGCAGTCAGGTGAGGCAAGTGAGGCACAGCCTAACCTCTCATCATCAGGGCAGCGAGTCATTCGATGGGAAACTTGCCTTTTGGGAGGAATGACCCAGCTTGGCTCCCGCTTTTGATCTGCCGCCCAATGACCGAACGAAGAAGCGAAGAGGCAGGAGAGACAAAGCAGGAGCCAAGCCGAGTCATTCCTTCCAAGAGGCAAGTTTCCTATCGAATGACTCGCTGCCCTAGACTCGAGGCTCCAGTCCTGCCTGCGGTGCTTGCAGACCCCGCCAGCTCCTCCAGGGACTCCCAAGCTCGGCACCAGAGAGCCGCCGCGAGAGAGGCCGGCCAGGTTGCCAGGGTGGCAGCAGAGGTTCCCTTTGTTCTTTTGGGCGCGGGAAGCGGGGGGGGGAGAGGCTTCCTCTGCTCCGTCCGCTCCCCACCTGCGCTGCCCTCGCCCGACAAGCGCTCCCCGGATTCCGCGCAGCTCTGGCAGGCGGTGCCGTGGCCGAATCCCAGGGCGGAGGGCGGCAGGTTGCAACTGAGCATGCCTGATTGTGGAATTCTGGGAGTTGAAGTCCACAAGTCTAAAAAAATTGCTGCCTCACCAGCTATAAACATCACCACACGTCACTGGAGAGAAGCAACCTGTAATTAAGGAGAAACTTCCTAACAATGAGGACAATTAATCAGTGGAACAGCTTGCCTTCAGAACATGTGGGCACTTCATTATTGGAGGTTTTTAAGAAGAGACTGGACATTTATGTGTCTGAAATGGTATAGAGTCTCCTTCTGAGCAGGGACTGACTAGAAGATGTCAAAGTTCCCTTCCAGCTGTTTTCTGATTGATATTCTATAAAAAGAGTGTCAAATTGAGTAGAGCTAAATTTAGATGCCTCTCTCCCTTGGGGTCTGTAAATGTAGTCAAATACATATTAGATATGTTAAAAATGTTATAAATTCATGAGTAATTCAAACCTAATAGACTTTAAAAAGTCTTAAAGGTTTATTGAACAAATACAGGAAATCCTCAACTTACAATTGGTTGTTTAACAACCATTCAAAATTATGACAGCTCAGAAAGGCTGCTTTACAGATTGTAAAGCCCTTCTGTCCATCATGTATGTGGTTGTTACAAGGGAATTTAGCATCCTATTCACATTTATGATTGGTTGCCAAATGCCCTGTGATCATATGATCAGTATTTGCAATTTTCTCTGCTAGCCTCCCTAGAAAGTCAGTGCCACCAGGCTTGAAATTTGGGGCTTGGTCAATCTGGAACTGTGCCGCCTGTGGTTTGATCTAAGCATAGTACTCAAAATTGTCTGCTATAACGTTTTGCCTGTCAACGACTTCTTCAGCTTCAACCACAATAATACACAGGCAAACAATCAATACAAACTCAAGGTAAACCTCTCCAAACTCGATTGCAGAAAATATGACTTCAGCAACAGAGTGCTCAACGCCTGGAATGCTCTACCCAACTCCATTGTTACAGCCTCAAACCCTCAGAGCTTCAATCTCAAACTGTCTATTGTGGACCACCCCATTCTTAAGAAGTCTGTGATGGCAGCGTGCATAAGCACATCAGCGTGCCTACCATCCCTGTCTTACTGTCCCCATTTATCTGTATTTACTTCCTTTGTTCATGTTTATGTTCATACCTATACTTGTTATCTTGTACATGTTTGACAAACAAACAAATAAATAAATAAAACTGGCAGGGAAGGCTGCATGCTGTGGATACCTGCTCACAGGTTCCCATCAAGCATGACCAAGTACTAAATTCTGGCCTAAATTCCCTGAAGTACTAAAGAAACACAGAAGTCAAGAAATAGTAATGTTTACCAAAAATGCCTAGAAACTTGCAAATGCAAAGTACAGAAGTTATAAATTACTGTTATTAATAGAAACAAAAACCAGGAAAAAGATAAACTGTACTAAAGTTATGGAGAAATAAAATAAAACAAAAACATAAGAGGCATGTATTCTCAGACACAAATATATGTTTAAAAATTATATAATTCAGTAACACTAGCCCTATTTCATTGTACTCATTCATACCTAATCTATCTAATTAGTATTAATTTCTAAGTTGCAAATATATAAATTCTCCAGTCTATTCTTGGAGCTAGTTTATTGCCTTTCAATGTTGAAGAATAAGTATTTTAATTGTAAATAGGATCCAGAAAATACTCTTGTCCGTATATCAGTTTATATATGATAGTAATATAGTTTAAAATAATAACAATAATTTTGTATTTACAACAAAAAACAAGGTCTGTTCTTATTTTATTAAACATTTTATTAAATACTTTTAAACTTAACTGTTAACAATCTCTCCTATCAACTATTTTAGTATAATTTAAGCTTAATCAGTATATCATTGCTTTTTCCACTTTTCAGAGTTTCTCCCAAATTTATACAGTTTGTATACAAGTAGTCCTCCACTTATTCGTTTATTGACTATTGAAAGTTACACCACTGAAAAAAGTGGTGACTTATAACCATTTTTCAAATAACCATTGCAACATCCCATGATCATGTGATCGGAATTCAGATGTTTGGCAACTTGTTCATATTTATGACAGTTGCAATATCCCAGGTTCACATGATCATCTTTTGTGAACTTATGACAAGCAAAGTCAATGTGGAAGCCAGATTCATTTAACAGCTTTGTTACTAACAATTGCAGTGATTCACTTAACAACTGTTTCAAGAAAGATCATAAAATGGGGGCTAAACTCACTTAATAACTATCTTGCTTAGGAACTTTTGGGTTCAATTATGGTCATAAGTCAAGGACAATCTATTTTATCACATGCTACCTAATAAATCTCTATATAAATAGATTTATAAAACACAAACAATTGTAAATTATTAATAATGCAAAGTAAATAATCCAGATTCTTTGAAGAATATAAGAATATTTTCCACTAAAGCCCAAAGGAGGTTTAAAAGCATTTTCTTTCCTACAGTGCACTTAAATATAATTCCCAAAAGTAATACTTAGAAATCATATCAGCTGCATTTCATTTTTTGGTATACTGTAGTTTTGCTTTTAATTATAATAATAATAAAATCTAACACATTTAAACTTAAAGAGAAGAAAAAAGATAAAAAGTGCAAGGAAAATGAGAAAAAAGACAGAAGAAACAGAATATAATTAAGGGAAAATGAATATATAAAGAAAAGTCTTCCCATCTTTATCCAATCTTCATCAAAACAAGTACAAACACATTTAGTGACTATTCACCCTCTCTAAAAGGTTACAATTCTCCATTGCATATCCCATCCTTTATTTATAAATAAAACCATAAAGCATCATCTTTTCAGTCCTGATGCCAGCAGAAAGACTACAAAGGGTTGTCAGAGTTAATATTTTTTGCTTTAACCTTGACTGAGTTTGAGTTTGAGTTTATTAAATTTATAGACCGCCCCCTCTCCCCGCAGGGACTCGGGGCGGTGTACAGACATCACATATATAAAGCAACAGAGCATAATACAAAAACCCAGACAAACAACGTAAACATACAGTCTGTATATTAACCCAAACTAGTTTATAGTTAAAACAATCTAAAACCAATTAAAACCCCAATTTAAAATTTAAAAAGCCATGCAGGAAGGTCAGTAATAAATGTTACTTATGATTACAGTTGGGCCAGGCCGGCTAGTCGGAACAGGTGGGTCTTGAGTTTCTTACGGAAGGAGCGGAGATCAGCGGTAGTTCTAATATCGGGGGGGAGGTCGTTCCAGAGGGTTGGGCCCATCACAGAGAAGGTCCTACTCCTGGGCACCGCCCGCCCGCATTGCTTAGCGGAAGGTACCCGGAGGAGTCCCTCTCTGTGAGAGCGGATTGGTCGCAGGGATGTATGGGGTAGGATGCGATCCCGCAAATAACTAGGTCCCGAGCCATGGAGCGCTTTAAAGATGACAATCAACACCTTGAAACGCACCCGAAAAGCCACAGGCAGCCAGTGCAGCTCGCGCAGGAGCGGTGTTACATGGGAGTACCTAGTACTCCCCATAATTGTCCGCGCGGCTGCATTCTGAACCAGCTGGAGCCTACGGGTGCATCTCAAGGGGAGCCCCATGTAGAGAGCATTGCAGTAATCGAGACGGGAAGTCAACAGGGCCTGAGTGACTGTGCGAAGGGCGTCCCGCTCTAGTAGGGGGCGCAATTGGCGCACCAGGTGAACCTGGTGGAACGCCCCCCCTAGCCACGGCTGTCACATGATCATCCAGCGACAGCCGGGAATCCAGGAGGACGCCCAAATTGCGCGCCCTATCCACCGGGGGCAATTGTTCCCCCCAATGGCCAGAGATGGAACACACTGGCTAAAGCGGGGCGCCGGTAGCCACAGCCACTCGGTCTTGGAAGGGTTGAGCTTGAGTCTGTTGTCACCCATCCAGACCCGGACGGCTTCCAGACACCGAGACATCACCTCGACGGCTTCGTTGGGGTGGTTCGGGGTAGAGATGTATAGCTGAGTGTCATCTGCATACAGATGACACTCGACCCCGAAACCTCGAATGATCTCGCCCAGCGGTTTCATATATGTGTTGAACAGGAGAGGCGAGAGGATCGACCCCTGCGGCACCCCGCACGTGAGCGGCCTCAGGGTCGACCTCTGCTCCCCTGTCAACACATATTGCGACCGACCGGAGAGGAAGGAGGAGAACCACCGCAATACGGTGCCCCTCACCCCCATCCCCTCCAGCCGACGCAATAAGATACCATGGTCGATGGTATCGAAAGCCGCTGAGAGATCTAACAGGACTAAGATGGAGGAGCAGCCCCCATCTTTCGCCCTCCAGAGATCATCCACCAACGCGACCAAAGCCGTCTCAGTGCTGTGCCCGGGCCGGAAACCGGACTGGCGTGGGTCTAGATAAATAATTTCCTCCAGGTGTCGAGGGAACTGTTGCGCCACCACACTCTCAACAACCTTCGCTAAAAAGGGAAGGTTGGAGACAGGACGATAATTGGCTGCTGGGTCCAGAGAAGGCCTCTTAAGTAGGGGCCTCACCACCGCCTCTTTCAAGGCGGCTGGTAGGAACCCCTCCCTCAGCGAGGCGTTCACCAGTCCCAGGAGCCAGTCTCGTGTAACCTCCCAGGCTGCCAGTACCAGCCAGGACGGACACGGGTCCAATAAACATGTGGTGGCCCGCAGTCGCCCGCGTAACCTGTCCATATCCTCGGCGGCAACAGAGTCAAACTCCTCCCAGAATGGAACCTCAAGACTCGCCACCGGTGTCTCCCCTGGATCACTAAAGGAGACCCATTCACTCCGGATCTGAGCGATTTTGTCCTGCAGATATTCCCCAAATTCCTCTGCCCTTCCCTGCAAAGGGGCTTCCCGCGGCCTCTGTGAAAGGAGGGAGCGGGTCACCCGAAACAGGGCGGCAGGGCGGTTTTCTGCGGACGCAATAAGAGTGGCATAGTAACGACGTTTAGCCACCCTTAGTGCCACAAGGTAGGTCCGTAAATGGGCTCTTACCTGTGTTCGGTCAGATTCGGCGCGGGAGGATCTCCATCTGCTCTCTAGGCGTCTCTTGTGGCGCTTCATCACCCTCAGCTCCTCGGTAAACCAAGGGGCCAGGGTGGTTCGCTGCCACTGGAGAGGCCGCAAGGGCGCAACCCGGTCCAAGGCCCCGGTCGCCGCACTATTCCATGCGGCCACCAGGTCCTCCATCCGGGAGCGGGTCAGGGCTACAGGAAGTGGCCCAAGCTCCGTCTGGAACCTATCAGGTTCCATCAGTCGCCTGGGGCGGAACCATCTAAGATCTTCTGGTTCCGCCTCCCCGCGATGGGGGGTAGCGGCAGGGAAGTCGAGTCGGAGAAGCGAGTGGTCTGACCATGACAGGGGAGTAATAACCAGATCCCCTATTCCCAGATCACTCTTCCACCGCCCAGAGATAAAAACAAGGTCCAGCGTGTGGCCTCCCTCGTGTGTGGGGCCCTGAATTATTTGGGTCAGGTCCAAGGCTGTCATGGAAGCCATGAACTCCCGAGCTATCTCGGATGATTCGCCCGTCGATGGCAAGTTGAAATCCCCCATAACTAATAGTCTGGGGGTCTCAACCGCCACCTCCGCCATCATCTCGAGGAGCTCTGGCAGGGCCGCTGATGCATAGCGAGGAGCCAAGTATGCAATCAGCAGGCCCAACTGACTCCCTGGGCCCCATCTCACACCTAGAGTCTCACACCCGGATATCTGAGGTACGGTGAATTCTCTCGGTGCCAGGCCTTCCCGTATAATGACCGCTACCCCACCACCCCTACACCGGGCACGAGGCTGATGGAATACACGGTATCCTGGTGGGCACATTTCCACGAGGGGTAAACCCCCCTCGTGGCCCAGCCAGGTTTCCGTGATCCCTGCAAGGTCCGGCTCCCTCTCAGAAACCAGGTCGTGGATGAGGGGGGCCTTATTAACAATGGACCTTGCGTTACACAACATCAGCCTCATGCCCTGGCTCTGTAAACCCTGACCACCTAGAGTGCGGGGGTTGGTACAAGCGACCGGGCGTATCCAGCGCCCACGGTCTCCCAACCGACTGCAGAATCTTCTTCTGTCCTCGCATCCACCCCCTCCTACGACCGTTGGAATATAAGAACCCTCCAAAGGAACGACGTTCTCCTTCCCCTCCCCCACTCCACTCTCTTCCCCCCCAGTCCCACCTGTTCGCCTGGCTCTGCCCCCATTCCTGGTCTGGCTGACCCCTCCCCCCACCCTGGATCCCCCTAAAACAGTTAACAAACATTTACACAGAAACCCCCTAAACCTCCTCTTCCTCCACCTCTCCGGATTAATACATCCGTCCTCGAGGTGGGCCCTTGTAAGGGCGGAGGGCCATGCCTGCGAGAGGGGGGACTCCCGCAGTAAAATAAGGTCAGACCTCGAATACATGATAATACCCAGGGCTAAAGGTTGAATTCTGGGTGCTAAATAAACCAATTAAATATTCCTTCCTTTTATTTCTAATAGTCTTAATATTTAGTTCATTAAAATACTATCATAGGGTTTGATTTCTTTTCTTGGTTGTCCCATTTCATAGGGTTCTTCAAGGCTTTAAGAAGCCTCTTTTGTAAACTAATACGAAAAAATTCTCCAGGTCACTTTGTTGGTTTGTCACTTGTATTTCTCTTTAAATTTTTAAAACATCAACTAATTTCTTATGTAAATCCAGTGAAATCCTTTTCAAAATCATTCTCTTGACCTATCAGTTATAAATCTACAGCATTTTGACTGCCATCTCTATTTTGTCAGAAATTCTTTTTTCTATATATGTCATTTCTTAAATAACATGTCCTTTTGGACATAGCCTATCCATGGAAGCACATATCTACTGACGTTGATATTGTGGCCGTAATTTTTGACTCCATTCTTCAAAATTCTCCTTTGGTATTTTCATTATTATAACATTTTGTATTGTATAGGCTTGTATTTTTTCCTCTACCTAAAATCTTTCCAAAATATTCCTTTACCCAAACAGAGAAACAGAATGATCATAGGCAGGCAAAAAAGCCATTGACTTTCCTTGTGGGAAGCTAGTATGGAGCACTGGAAATGACAATTACATAACCACAGCTAACCACATCATTGCAGCAATGCTAAAGCAGCCACAACTTGCATTGCAGTTTCCAAAATTGTTCCCCTATAATGTACAATTAAAAGTTAGAGACAGACAGATAGGAAATTATATACTATATAGATTCCAAAGTATTATTGTAAAAGTTTCCATATTCCAAATTTATCTGAAACCCTAGTCCATTTATAATGTTCTAACGCCAATATCTTATTCAACTTTCTGCTGATCATTCATTTGTTTGTTTGTATCTCTTCTGTATGATCTGAAAATAATACATTCTTAAGCTTATAATTTGGAAATTTCGTTTTGTTCAGTTTTGAAGATAAACTAATCCAATGAAGACTTTTCAAACTTGTTATTCTAAAGGTCTCTAATGGCTTTAAAATGGTTAATAGGCATATCCTAAAGTGATTAGAAAGGGAGGTTTGCAAACTTAAGAGTCCTTTAAAAAGTTCAACTGTGGTTGCAAGCAAGTTGGCTAATCCATTTTTCTCCTGGTCCTCAACCTGGAAAATGTTGTCCTGTGGTCCCCTCACAGGTAGTAGCTGTGTGGAAGATATATGGGTGACCTCTCATCCTTTCCGTCTCTGGAGAGGTCCCATGATACTTGCTTATTCGCTGGTTACTTAGTCTTTGCATGATCATCAGCTGTGTTTTTACAGTGATGTCTTAGTTCTCCAAACCGCCCCTGCAAGTCCACATCAATTGCACTTCACATCATGTTAATCTACTTTAATTCTTTATGTGAGCATCCAATCATTAACTTACAGCTTTTTCATCATCAACTGCCTTTACCACTGAAGTCATGATTTTTCCAAGTGGAGATGAAAAAAAGAGAGAGAAACAGGATTGGTACTAGATGATTTTACAGGAAGAAAACAATGCATAATGTATATACAACGTTTAAAGTAACTTACAGTTTTGCAGGAAGTTGAAGAAACAAGTAGGTTGAAAAACATTATCCTATAAATCTTTTTTTTTCAATCAAATTTTTATTTTTATATTCTTTCTACATATCAATGTGTGAATGGTGTGGTAACTGGGTAACATACATTTCAGTACACATAAACATAGTCTTATTCCTAGATACTACATTTCATTTCCATTGTTTCATATTATTTATACAAGTCTTTTATTATCATCCTTCCTTTCTGAACCATCTTTCTGTCCTTTTGTATATCTTGACATATTAATATATAATTATTATTTTCCCCGACTATTTTCTATCCTTATTTTAACCTTTTTCCCCTTTCATATCGCTATAGTATTCAAAGATGTGTTTTCCACCTATTTTGTTATTCATATTTCCATAGTTAAATCAACGTTCTATCTTTCATTCTTCCATTTTTCCAAGATCTCCTTATACAGTTTTAGTATCAATCACAATCCTTTTTACATTTTAAGTATTTTTATTCATGTTATTTCCAGTTCTTCAATCCATATAGTTCTACTATTAATACACATGTTTGTGTGTGTGTATATATATATATATATCCCTAATTGTCCCTTAAGTTCCACTGTTATTCATATTTTTATACATATTTAGTAGTACAGTCATTCAAAGTCTATTTTTTCCATTCTTCATATCCATTTATATTACAATATTATCCTATCTATCACACTGCTAAAATAATAATCCAAGCTGTATAATTCTAGTAATACACATTATTGAACTATATTCATAAAATTATTATTTTACACTATTTTCCCTTATCCTTCATCTCTTAACCACTTCCGAACTTTTAATCTTATTTTCCTCCCGTATTTGTCCCTTGGAGCTTTTATTCCCTCTATTTGCCTATGCAAACTAACTTTTCCTCCCAACTCTACCTTTTCCCACTGTCTAATTCCAGAACTATCCATTCCACCCCCTATCTCTTTTCCCCAGTTCTTTTCCTGTTTCTCCCATTCCCTTTTAAAATCTTTTACATTATTTCTCTCCCTTTTTTTAGTTCCTTAATCACTGTTCATTTTGGCAACATCTCTTCCTTGTTATCTTCTTCTTGCTGGTTTCTCTCCACTTTCCCCTCTGTTTCTTCTGCTAGCTCCATTCTTTTTTCCTTGTCCTGATCATTGTCCATATTCTTTGCATTAAATTTCCCATTTTTGGTCTACACGATCAAATATTTTCTCAATGCTTTGAAAAAGCTCCATTCTGTTTAAGTTCTCCTCACTTACGTCTTACGTTGTCTCTGTATTTAGTCAATCTCTTTTTTAGTCTACTATCCAGAGTTCATTAATTCAAAAAGCCAAACTTCCAAGTCACAATTTTAAATGTCTAATCAATATTCAGTCCAAACAGTTTGAATTCACCAGAAGGTTATCCATGCCTCTTCAAATTACTTTATATGTTCAATAATATTCAATTATGTTGAGGGACTCTTAACTGCAGTCCTTAGTTAATAATCAGATCCCTAGTAGTCTTAGAATAGGTCTTTATTTAACCAATATTTCCAGGTTTTTTTTTAAAATAGTGATTTTCAATTTTGCATATTTTCCTTTTCGTCGGCAGATGGCACTCTTGCTTTTGTCTGCTTCAACCTCTCTGCAATAGTATTGACTTCCAATTTCAATTATTTTTTCAATTATTCAAATTATTTTTAAATTATAAATCCAATAATTGAGCAATTGAGCAATTTTTGTAAAGAGAAGTTTCGGACTTTAATTCCAGTATTTTAAAATGCTCTCAATGCCACGTCTTTTAGCTTTGAGGAACCAAGTTTCTATTTATTATTTAAAAAGCAGAGTTTCTCCTTCTTCAATTTTCCAGTATTTTTCCTGTGTGCCCATTCACAGTTTCAACAAATAGCTTTAAAGATGCTTCCCCCTTGGATTTCTGGGGTCAACTTCCAATAAAAAGTATTTTCTTACCCAGCTCACACTCCATTCATTTTCTCCTCTCCAGCACTGTTTTGGGTATTCAGGCTGTCCCCGGTTTCATGGCAGCCATTTTGGCTGCTGCTGCTCCTCGTCATCAGGTGAGGGGGCTTTCCCAGTCAGGGAGGACACCTGCCAAACTGTCTCACCTTACTTCAGCCTCCCTTCAGGGGGTCTATGGTCAGAAATTGGACCCTCCGACAGGGAGAGGTCTGAGCTGACTGCAGAGCTTGCAGATCAGGCTTCCCAGCACCGGAAGTACCATTATCCTATAAATCTTACTTCATGCATAAGTTACCTACAGTATCTATGTCTTAAAAATGATATTTTTGAGAAAAGGTCAATTGACTTCTTCGCCTTCTTACAAGTCTTTGCTCTTTGCATGGAAAAGATTAGAATGTACATTTTTACACATTTTACATAAAGTACAAAAAAGGAATTAAGTATGTCTATCTTGCACAGTTTGTTTATTTGAAAATAAATAACATTTTTATTGTAATATGATTAAATTTATTTTGAGATATGCTATGTCATGTAATATAAATTAATATGTGATACATAGTGTAATTACAGAGAAGATTATATAGCAAGTTGGATACTATTGCTAGATTCTCCTTAGAAAAAATACCGATGTGAGAAAAATATCCCAGATATAATTTCTTCATACCAAAAAATGGTCAAGGAGGCTATGGCAACAGAAAGCAGCTATTTTATTACACCTGTGCAGGTGGATTCCCAAGCAAATAAGAAACCCTACAAGGTGCATAGGCACACCTTAAATACACAAAATGACGTATCATATGCGTCATAACTTGGATACAGAAAATACAATTGCGTGCACAAAATACAAGTGCAAAGTACATGGAAATTCCCCAAATGTTCTGAAAGCACACGTGTTCAGAAGCCCCAAAGGATCTCGCTTTCCCAGACCTAAACAACAAGGTCATTACCGTCTTCCTGCAAAACATGTCCTGTTACTCCCTGTTACAAAGGGAGTTTCCGACTTCCAGTTCCGGCTGCGGACCTGACGGGCAGGCTCTGCTCACCCCACGCTCTTCTGGTGGGCCCCCCACCGCTTGGGGGGCACAGGACGCCCCGTAGAGGCTCCTGCCGAAGGGGCGGCGTAGCGGGGGATCCTCTGAGTCGGCGGCAGCTGGGGGGGGCCGCATCGCCCTAGGCACCGGGAGGCATGATGGGGAGGCACTGCGGTGTCTTCGGGAGAAGGCAGCTGGAAGAACACGCGATTTGAAGGACGCGGTTGCTGTGTGATGAGGCGGAAACTCCCCCCCCCCCCGTTCCCTTGCTTGTTCTTAAGAAAAGGAAAGAAAAAATTGTCAGCCGTTTTTAAAGTCGTCTTCAACTTGGCTGGAGAGGCGTGACTGGAGGGAGGGGGATTCCCCCCCTTGGACAGGCGGCTTTAAAACCTTTTGCTCTCGGCCCCAGTGGAGGAGGAAGGGAGAGAGCCAACTAATGATTTCACGCCCATAACAAAGGCGGATTTTGGATTTTAACTTCATAAATGAGGTGATGATCTGAAAACTTTGGAAGCTTTGGAAACTTTTTATTATGCCTCTAAACCCCGAAGCTGGCAGGGCAAGATGGCACACTTCCGTTGTCTTTATAAACATTGAAAATTGACTCCACCTATAGAAGTTCAGACTTCCTGTCTTTGTCCTCTGTGACACTCAGACAAATCTCCTGTTGAATTGCATCTCCCTGGAACAAAGGACTTTTTTTTTACTCTACTGCCAGAAGTAATTAGAATATTTCCTCTCTGCTTGGACTCCTAGCCTTCTAAACTCTCTCGGCGGTTTCCCTCCTTAATTTCCTCTCTGTATTGACTTTGAACTTTTACTGCTCAATACAATGCCACCTAAAAGACCACCCCCCGGGAAGCCGGGCTTTGCTGTCTCCGCCCCCACATCTACAGTCTCAAGTCCGAGTGGTCAACAAATGTTATCATCATTCATCCAGCCCAAACCTGCTGAGACGGACTTTCAACAGATGTTCCAACAAATTTTAAAGGGACAGGAGGACATAAAAAGTGAACTAAAGGAAATGAGAGAGCAGCTGAAAGCTAATCAAGACCAGACCAGCAAAAATACACAGAGACTGGATCTTTTGGAGGGAGGGACGGCTGAGATGAGTGGGGAAGTGCAAGGGGTGCAGAAGGGGAACCAGGAGATTGAAATCCACCAAATGAAAGCAGAATTTGAAAGAATGTCCTTTTTTCTCAGGTTCCAAAATATAGTGGAGGCAGATGATGAAGATTTAAGGGACATCATGACAAACATTTTGGCTGATTATATACAGAAAGAAAAACAACAGATGGGGTGGGAACTGGATCTGGTTTATAGAGTAAACTCAACATATGCTAGAACACACAATGTTCCCAGGGAGGTACATGTTAAATTTCTTAGAAAGACCACAAGAGATGAGATTCTGAGTGCACAAAGAGGGCAAGTGTTGAAATATCAAGATAGAGAAATAACCATTCTGAAACAGATCCCTAAGAAAGTCAGAGAGAAAAGAAAGAACTATTCGCAATTAGCGAAGAAACTTTACCAGAAAGGGGTGTGGTTTAGATGGTTGATGCCTGAAGGTATGTTAATTTTCTGGGAGGATACTAGAGTTAGAATCACCACAACCATAGAGGCACAGGCCTTTATGGAAAAAAATAAAGCACTCCTAGATATACCTGATGATCTTACACCCGACATACAGGACACGGGAGGGGCCGGAGCTCTGCCGCCGGGGGGAGATGGTGCGACATCAAGGAAGCTCAGATCACACAAATGAGTAAGAAAAGTCACCTGATATAAACTGATTGAAATTACCAATTGAATTTACCACACTGACTATATGTTATTACTCAATATTGAATCTTATGCAAATGTATACTATGAGTTTGGAGGGGGGGTGCACCTACCGCATTTCGCAGCTGCCAAAATTTGTAACCTTTCCCTTACCTTTTCCCTTTGTAAAATATAAAAAAACCAATAAAACTTTGTTTAAAAAAAAATTGACACCTACCCCTGGAATGAATGGCATAAATTGTTATAGGACAGGTGTAAAGCTTAAGGAAAGATTAAATGAAGAAGGAAGGAATTAGAAATTAGTAATAAATATGTATAAATGGAAATGGCATACTATGAATGAATGTAACTCAAGAAATGAATATACTGATTTAGAAATGTTGTATAGAAGAAAATTGGCATTACCAAGAAAACTCAGATCACAAAAATGAATAAGGAAATCGGCTTTATATAAATTGATTGAATTTTTTATATGAATTTATATGCTGACAAACTATCACTATGTAATATTGAATTACTTGTTTAAATGAATACTATGAGTACGGGGGGGCGGGGATACCCTTCACACATTGTAACCGTCAAAATTATGTAACCTACTCCAATACCCTTTTCCTTATTATTAAAAAAAAAAAACCCAATAAAACTTTGTTTAAAAAAAAAACAAAAACAAAGGGAGTTTCCAAGCTATTAGGTTATTTCTGAGCAGGTCATGCTGACCCTAGGATTTCATTCCAGGCTGTGATTTTCCAGAAAAGCTTGCTGGCTAGTCAGATATTCAAGATGGAGTCTATCAGTTTCCTCAAATAACCTCATCTAATTTACCCAAATAATTCAAGGTTCTAGCCGTATTCTCTCAATTCACCCTCTCTCCAATAAGGACAGTTATTTGGGTAACTTCAGGTGAATTAATTCTCAATCTCTTGCATCATAAACAGAGCTTTCAGTGACCTATTCAGTGTATAGTTATATTGTGCAAAGCATCCTGCTTAGCTGAATTTAGCTGTTTCAAGGAGTTGAAACAACCTCCAACCTTTACATAACAAAGTTTCTCAAACTCCTAATCAATTGTCACTTTGGTCTGGTCACACACCCATATCATCAGCTAAAGCAGCTATCGCTGATGAAGGTTCATTGATGCACTCTCATCCAAGGCATGAGCGTGATGGCCAAGTATAAGCATCCATCTCTCCCCCCCCCCCCCATACCACACTTCTGGTAATATTCACTGGTGTTATAGACCATCTTACAGGATGTGCACCTGGCTATATAACAACATGTGGCTCTTGTTCCCCTATAGGTGGTTCCACATGTTCATGTTCCCTTCCACCATCAGGTGCATGAACTAGATGTTCATGTGCATGTGTTCCATCCACAGGTTCTGTACCTGCTGTGATATCATCTGTATCATGCTTAGGATGAGTATTGTGTACATCATGTGCATGATGTGTAGGATGTGTAGGTGGAGGCATATCAGTCTATTGCAATGAGTTACTACTATATGAGTAGTCAAGCGTCCAATAGTGTATGGACCTCTTATGGCATGCGAAGATAAGCTTGCATAAGCATGCAAGCCATAGAATGAAAATCATCCCTAGGTAACTATAACTCTGGCCCTGCAGCCTCTAGTCCTTCCACTTCAGTGCAAGCTAAAACATGTTCAGTGGGCACTTGCACATAGATGATGTTTCCTGTCTTTCTTCAGGAGGCGTGTAATGTACTCAATCATAAGCAGGCAATATTGTTTTCAACTCTATCACCAGTTTTTTCTGATGAGTCCACTTATTGGGCTTGTGTGGACTCCCAAAAATAGTGATTATGTGAGAGTATAGTTATTAGGTTCTATGATGATTTCCAGGCACTGGTACTTCCACAAAACATGTTATCATTCTATCAGAGACTGTAGTCTCTCCTTTTTACACAAAAAGATGAGCTATTCAACGTTATTTGCATTAAATCAAAAAAGACATTTCCCTCTCTCTTGTTCGGTTCAAGCGCTATTGGTGTAAGACTTCCAGGCTTTAGAGGTCCAGCCACATTTCTCTTTTGCCTTATTTGTAGCAGTCTCATATGGGGAGGAATTTTAACATATCCAATTGCACATATCCCCTTCCACACATAAGGCAAACCTGTTAGGCCTAGACCTCCACACAGAAACATAAGCTTCGAGGGAGTTATGATTTCATCATAAGGGAAAATAAGGCTTCCTCGATGATTTTAAATCTTCTATATGAAGGGGTATAATTTCCATACAGCTTCGTGCATTGCTCATATATGATTTCCATCTTATAGTATAGCTCAGCATGTCTTGTAACAATGTACAATATAATACAATAGCAGAGTTGGAAGGGACCTTGGAGGTCTTCTAGGCCAACCCCTGCCTAGGCAGGAAACCTTATGCCGTTTCAGACAGATGGCTATCCAACATCTTCTTAAAGACTTCCAGTGTTGAGGCATTCACAACTTCTGGAGGCAAGCTGTTCCACTGATTAATTGTTCTGTAAGGAAATTTCTCCTCAGTTCTAAGTTGCTTCTCTCCTGGACTAGCTTCCACCATTGCTTCTTGTCCTACCCTCAGGTGCCTTGGAGAATAGTTTGACTCCCTCTTCTTTGTGGCAATCCCTGAGATATTGGAACACTGCTATCATGTCTCCCCTAGTCCTTCTTTCTATTAAACTAGACATACCCAGTTCCTGCAACCGTTCTTCATATGTTTTAGTCTCCAGTCCCCTAATCATCTTTGTTGCTCTTCTTTGCACTCTTTCTAGAGTTCCACATCTTTTCTACATCGTAGCAACCAAAACTGAATGCAATATTCCAAGTGTGGCCTTACCAAGGCATTATAAAGTGATATTAACACTTCACGTGATCTTGATCTATCCTTCTGTTTATGCAGCCTAGAACTGTGTTGGCTTTTTTGGCAGCTGCTGCACACTGCTGGCTCATATTTAAATGGTTGTCCACTAGGACTCCAAGATCCCTTTCATAGTTACTACTGTTGAGCAAGGTACCACCTATACCAGGGGTGGGGAACCATGGCTCTTTTGCGACTTGTGGACTTCAACTCCCAGAATTCCAGAACCAACATGGCTGCCTCAGGAATTCTGGGAGTTGAAGTCCCCCAGTCATAAAGGGGCCATTGTTTCCCACCTCTGCTATAGAGCAGGGACCTCCACCCTCCAGCAAACCTCCAAGCTTTGCTGGCTGAGGAATTCTGGGAGTTGAAGTCCACAAGTCGCAAAAGAGCCATGGTTTCCCACCCCTGACCTATACTGTACCTGTGCATTTCATTTTTGTTGCCTAAATGTAGACCCTTATTCTTTTCACCATTGAATTTCATTTTATTAGATAGTGCCCAATGTTCAAGTTTGTCAAGATCCTTCTGTATCTTAAGCCTATCTTCTGGAGTGTGGGCTATTCCTGCCAGCTTGGTGTCATCTGCAAATTTGAT